>NC_056741.1:918514941-918789941 GCF_019279795.1 Protopterus annectens
AAAATACTTATAAATACCTTGAAGGCATTCTCCTTCTACAACCATGCACTCCAGTGGTTTCAGTCCTACCTGCAGGGCAGGCAACAGACAGTCCTATGGCAGGACAAGCTATTATCTCGCCTACCCATCACATTAGGAGTCCCCCAGGGCTCAATACTAGGACCCCTTCTTTTCTCCATCTTTATCAATGACCTTCATTCAGTCATCCCAGATGCTACCTGTATTCATTATGCGGATGACTCCACCTTGATTTGTTCTGACACCTCACCAGGTACTTCACATTAACCCAAATTACCTTCAACACAGTGGAAAAATGGCTTTCCAATCAACATCCAGTCCTAAACCCCAACAAAACTAAGTTGCTCCTCTTCTCCCCCACATGCAGGACACCCTGTCAGCCTTCAACATAACTGCTAACAATGGCACTATCATCTCCCCAGAAGCCCAAACTAAACTACTGGGTGTCATAGTTGATAACCTGAAGTTTGATGTGCATATCAATCAAACTATCAAAACCATTAATAAAAAAAATTTGGCTCTCTTTACAGAATCAAACCTTTCCTTACCCCACTTGCTAGAACTGCAATTGCCCGTTCCCATCTGCTATCAACTCTTCTGTATGCCTCACCTCTATTCTCCAACTTAAACAAAACAGATCTTAATAAACTATCATCCTGCTATAACCACATTGCCAAATTTGCTACTGGCACAGCCTACCGGACACACCACTGTCACAACCTAAATCACCTAGGATGGCTTGAACTGCCAAGCCTACTGCAGTTCAACCAGCTAATATTGGCACATAAAGTCCTTTACCAACCAGAAAATACACCTGCACCAAAAAATATTATCAGCCCCTACACCAGCACCTGGCCACTGCGATCATCCACTAGACTCCTAGTTCAAACATACAAATCCGACTACTCAGCTGGGGACTCTGTTTACCAACTCTGTTGCAAAAATATGGAACAGACTCCCAGCTGACTTCACCCTAGAACCCTCACTAACTCAATTCAAAACTAGAACCCTCACTAACTCAATTCAAAAACAAACTCAAGAAATACTTCAAAACTCATTGGTTATGTCCTTGCACTAACCCCGACTAGTGACCTCTCTATTTCTTAGGTGCCTTACCTTCAACTACTTCTAACTTTTTTCTACCACTTCATTTCAGGAAAGGTCAAATGTATAACTGCTGCTCAGTGTGTCTTAAACCTGAATGTAATGTTATGTATGTTTAACTTTGAAAATAATGTTATGTTTTGTAAAGTGTTTTATAATAAGTACTATATGTGCTAAATGCTGGTATTGCTTATGACTGTAATCTGCTTGAAACTAGCATTTACTAAATGTTCAATGTGTATTATTATCTTGGAGCTTTTCTCCCTGGGCCTCCACTGAAAATGGACATATATCCAGTCAGACTATCCTGGTCAACAAAGGTAAAATAAATAAATATCCTTGAGCACTGGTTTTATAGTAAAATTCTCATTCAAACCTGGAGGTGACTGTGCCTTAAATATGAAGATCCACTTATTTTCTACTATTTCAGTACAATTTGTAAGGTCACCTCCTCTAATGCTTTCTCTTATAGTTTGTAAGATAAAAAATTAAATTCCTGTAATGTCTTAGCTTCTCTAATGTGTTTATATAGTGCGCTGGTGTGTACTTGTCGATGTTTGTCATTGCAAATTCTGTCTTTTAGTCTATTACTTTTACCAATATAAAAAGCTCGACATGATTGACAAACTGGCATGTAAATTATGTTAGCTGTGTTACACGTACAAAACTGACAGTTATAGCATTTATGTGTACCTTTTTTAAGGTAGTTTTTATGAATCTATTTCTCTTGCTGTTTATTACATAAAATGTTTTTATAATCATCAAATGTTTTTTATTTTGTGACCAGTAAAGTAGTCTGTGAATGTTTTTTTTTTTTTTTTTTTTTTCTCATCAGACATCAGTGTACAAGGCGCAAAATTGGTGCTTTTTGCTACCATGAAATATATGATGTGAAATTGCAGTTCTTATTCCATGCTGGAGAAGGAATTATTTTTCTTGCCCACTGAAAAATGAACCGGCACTTCAGTAGATTATAACAAAGTTTACTATAGTTTTTGTACACTCGTTAAAATTCTATTCTGCTTTTCTCGCATTCTTTTAAAAATGCTATTCCTGCTTTTCTCAAGTCCATAACACGTTTCCGTAAAAAAAGTATATATAAAAAATTTAAGAAAGTTGCAGGGTTTGGTAAGAACCTGTGTAGTAAGGAAGCATAAGTTGTTGTTTGTCTTTCGGCTTTTCCTGGTAAGGGGTCGCCACAGTGGAACTCCAGTCCACTATTGATTGGCAGTAGATTTTTACGACACGCTGAGGTGCCAGCTCGACACTCAACCTTCAATGAAGGCACACCCATTTACTCACGCATGTCTTTCGAACGCTACCCAACCGCTGGGAGGACATGCAGACTCCACACAGAAGGCACTCCCAAGCCCAGCCGAGAATCAAACGGGAGAACCTCTTGCTGTGAGGTAACAATGCTACCTCCATGGCATCTTGGAAGCACAAGTATGCTTTCAAATTAGTAACGTATTGTAAAGGATGGTGAATACAAATCTAGTACATTTAAGTATTCCACTTCTGTTTCAAAAAGTCTATCTTAAGATGCAAACCTGTATACTCCACTCTTTTTGGCATCCTCCCAGGTTTGCAGATGTACTTGAGATGTGGCCACATTAGACAGTAACATCATCTAGATAAGTTGAAACATGTCACAATTTGTAATAATCCTGTTCTCCGCTAAAATATATTGGGTGCAGATTATAATCCAGAACACACATCTTTATATTTAAACATTATATCTAATGATGAAAATTTTCATTCTATCTTCAACAAATGGGTTCATATCCGATCCCTCTGATCTGACTCTGCCGTTGCTAAAGCTCGCTGCAACCATGAACTCTCGAGCTTCACCCTTCACAGTGGACTAACCCCAATTACCTCAGTTCTCATTTGCCACTTTCAGCATCAGACGTGGTTGCCAGTACTCTAGAGCTCTTGTCAGATAAGTTTTTTATAAAATTGTTCTTTGGTGTAGAACTGTATTTCTTGGGATTGGCTGTACTGTTAAAATGGTGGATAAAGCACCTGCAGGTTTAAAAAAAAAATGTACAAAATGTGGGCATAAGTTGCCTATGTCAGATGCCCACACTTTATGCGTTTATTGCTTGGGACCACTCCACCTACAAGACAACTGCTCCATATGCCATGCATTTATTGCCAGAACTCTAGTAAAGTGCATGAATAAACTTATTCTTAAAGGCATGCTGCCTACTTCTTTTGAAGGGGCTGTATCCATGGAAAAATCTCCAAAAAGTAAGGAGACAGTGAAAACTTTGTCTCCAAGGACTTCATCATCTTCATCGGTGTCTAAGTCTTCTATAAAATGACATTGTTAAGGATCCAATCTCAACCTCTGATCTGAATAAATCAAAAATGTGGGATCCCAAGTCTTTGGCTCCGATGAAGTCAGTTATCTGATCATACCTGACTGGATCCGACAGTTTCTAAATTGTATCCCAATAGTGTTGAGCAGTCTAGTAGTATTATATTACCAAGGACTCAATCCTCTCCTTCAGCAGACCGGTATCCTAAAGAGTACCCTTGACATTTTTGGAAAGACGCAGATCTCCATCAGTTTTGTCCACTCATTCTTCCAGGAGTGTTAAAGAAAAAAATGTAGAGAGAGTGGTGAGGAAGATTCTCTTAGCACAGGAACAGAGGTATTTCTTTGGCTCCTACCCCTTTGGGTCAGGAGATCTGCTTATCTATAACATTTCCAGTCCAGGTTCCTCCTCTGACTCCTGTTACTATTTGAGTCCCTGGATCCTAGATGTCCAGATTCATCTGGCTCGAATCTGAGGATAATTTGGGCCTCTGATCTGAAGCATTCTGTGAGCTCTCTAGTCAGATCTAGAGAGCTCTCGGAGCTGAAGCCTCCCTATTGGATCTGGGTGTTGCAGTTGACTCAGACGATTTCAGAGCTGTCTCTGCTCCTTGGAGCTTCACAATTGTACAAATCTACTCTGACTTCCACCTCGGGGAGTTTGCCCTCAGAGCAGGGGAGGACTGTGGTCCAAAAGCTCACCTTTCTGGATCTGGGTTATCTCTGTGTCCAGGAAAATCTGCCTTTGATGTTGCCAAGAAAGCTTGCCATAAAAGATGGATCCATCCTCCTTGGTTCCTAAATCTGTAACCTTGATGTCCCATTGCTCAGTGCCTCACCAAGTCTTTCCACAGGGACAGCCTGTACCAAGGCCCCAGGTTATTACTTAGTGGATCTTGATTTCTTCTTCTAATACCTCCCCAGAGTACCCCACTGAGGAGGTCCCTAAGAAGACCTGTAAGAGGAAGCACATAGACTCACCTAAGGAGTCAATCACAGAAGATACAGATTTTAATGAAGGTGATGTGTCCCTACGTTTACCTCCTGAAGACATTTCACTTGGAGACATCCTCGAAATCCTTAAGCAGAGAGGTGGCTGGATAGAGAAGCAACCCTTGGTCTGAGGAGTCCATATTCCTGGAGGCCTTTGATACTGGACCTTCTACCTCCTGGGTGACCCCATCCACTGACATGCTCATTGAGCTGATCTCTCTGTGGGAGTGGAAAGAACCCGACACCCTTGAGCCCATACCTTGGAGACCAGATAAGATTATGGCATCACCAGCAGATAACCAGTTTTAGGGGAAAGGGGTTTCCATTGATGCCATGGTCGAAGTGCTGGCCACCAAAAATGAACTTGCCGAGGAGGGTTCCACAGTCCGTCCCCCCAACAGGGAGTCTCAGGCTATGGACAGATGTGGGAGCCATGTCTGTGCTTCAGTGACCTTTGCCTTCAAGTCTCTAAACTATTTGGTACACTTTACTAGACTTCAGTGGGGCTTGATGTAGAGAGTTGTCAAATACCCTCTCAGGAAATGTTTCTTAAGAAGTTTAGGCATCTGTAACTTCCCAGATAGCTACCCTACAGTCCATGTCTAATTCTTCCATGAAGTTGATTTCACATGTAGAAAAATGAACCTAGAGGACAAAGGGTTCAGGTATTTTCATTAGGAGGCATGCCTGGGTGTTCTTTTGTGATTTTTGCGTAGCCCTTCAAATCCTCATTCATAAATGCTTCCTTTGATGACACTTCTTTGATTGACCCCAAGATGGAGACACTTTTCAGGTGTGCAAAGGATGGGAAGATCTTGTCTGCTGTGGGCATATGTTTTTCAACCCCTCGGAGATCCTTTTCGAAATCAGCGGGCTGGATGAAAAATGTGGTGCAAGAAGTCTCAAGGTCCATTCCAAGATGCACATGAAGGAGGATCCACAGGGGCAGAGGAGGGAACTGTTAATTATTGATGCCGCCCCAGTGGCAGAGGTGGTCCTCAAAACCAGGGTTCCGGGAAATCTTTCTTTGGAGGTCACTTACCCCTGTACCAGAGAGCCGGTCTAGAAATAGCAAACAATACTTGGGTGCAGGGGATTATTTCCAGAGGTTATTTAATTCCCTTTTCCCTTTCTCCTCCAAAATCAAGGAAATTCCCAGATGTTCCACTCAGTCAGAGGGAACAAGCAGCTGTTCAAATACAAAGGTTACTAGAAAGAGTCATCTAAGAGGTCCCACCAGACCAGTTAAAATCGGAACTTATTCAGGATTGTTTTTGGTGCCAAAGAAAACAGGGGACTGGAGACACATTCTGGATCTCAGCAATCTGAACAAATCCATTCAACAAACAAGTGGTAAATTTAGTCTATTCTCCCTTTCTTGGGGAAGGATGCCTGTATGTGCTCAGTAGACTTTCAGGATGTGTACTATCACATAAAAATGAACAGACAATCCGGAAGGTGCTTGCCCTTCCAGCTGGGAGCCAGTCATTATCAGTTCACAGTTCTTCCCTTTGATCTCACCACAGCCTCCAGGCTGTTTACCAAATGTATGACAGTAATAGCAGCTCACTTGAGACTGCAGGGATTCCAGGTGTTTCAGTATTTAGATAACTAGCTCATTACTGCTCCAATCAGGCAGCAGCTAACAAGGACAAGAGATCAGGTTCTCCACACTTGTTCTGTCCTAGGGATAACCATAAACTACAAAAAGTCTCCGCTACAACCAACTCAAAGTCTAGAGTTCGTAGGAGTTATACTCAACGCAAAGTCATCCATAGGATGTTCATTGTGTTTCACTGTTGCAGTCATTACTTTTGGGTTATCCTGCTGGCAGGCTATCTGCAGTCTGCCTGAATTCCAAAGTCTTGGTCCGGCGTCGGTTGCTGTCGCCTCTTCCCTGACGTCAGTGCGCCAGGGGTATAAAAGATGCAGCCGACTCCATTTTCTTCAGTCTTTCTTGCCGCACGGTGCCTGAAGCAAAAGCAGTTCGCAAGTGCCAGTCGGCCGACTCCTGAGAGTTTCAAAATCAAATTTCAGATCTGAAGTCTTCATTAAAGCTAAGTACCCCATTGTGGAAACATTTTTCTTGCTCCAGACCGATGTCAGAAAAGGTTAACAATTGTATTTCTTGTGGGAAGCAAATACCTCATAAGGATTTTCATTTTACTGTATTCCTTGCCTAGGCCCTGATCACGATGTTGCTAGCTGTCGGTTTTGTGCTAGATTTAACCAACACACTATTAAACGTCTCTACGAATTTGCCTTTCATTACTTTGGCCGAAGGTTTAATTATATAATGCCGTCGGAACAGCCGATGACCGGAGTTTACAAAAAGCGCAAGGAAAAGGAAAGGGACAGGCATCCGAGGTCCAAAAACGACGACGAGGCCCCCGCTAGGCCAGTCACTGGTTCTCAGTGAGGCGCGTTCGCAGCCCCTGATGCCCGCTACCTCAGAGCCACAGGCCGCTACTGACTCCCACGTGGAGCCGACTAGGCCTCTGGATACTCAAGGTATTGGACCCTCGGAAACTATTCCCTCAGATGGGTCCAGAGCCGCTGAGCAGGCATCGGCTTCTGAGGGTGTTTTCAGACCTACACAATTATATGTCAAGCCTGCCTCAGCTTCAAAGACTTAAAACAGCTCTAAAGACAAAGAAACAAGAACAGCATTTTCCTAGACAGACTTCAATGCCTAAGAAACAGATGCTTAAAATGGCCGAAGACCTAATTACTTTGATCAGGGGTTCCCATCCTCCTCCTGATAAGAGGCCTAGGCAAGAGACAGAATATGACTGTTCTGATCAGGTTTCAATTTCCTCTGACTCCTCTTCTGAACAAGAGATACTCTTTTCCTCCCTATGAGGATTCTGATGCTGAAGAATCTATTCCTTCAGCCTCTCCTCCTGAGGATTATTCTTTTGGGGAAACCCTGCATACCACGAGGGAGCATTTCCACTGGGAGAGCCAAGATTATTCAGATTCTAAGAAAAGACTCAGAGACTTGCTTCTACTACCTCAGCACAGACCTCTTGCTATTCCACCTGTTTTAGACATTGTAGAAGATATATTTTCAGAGTCCGGCCTGTCTCCCAACTCTTTACCTCCTGCACCTGTCAAGCCGGACAGATACTATAGGGTTCCAGATTCTCATAAATTTCTATATAAAACCCCTGCTGCTGACCCAGAAACTATTTCTCAAGGTCCCAAAGGGGTCAAGGCTGCCACTGCAAAAAACCCTGTCCCCTCAGATAGAGATTCCAGGGCACTGGACAGATGGGGGGAAAAGAGTTTACACTTTTGCTGCCTTGGCTGTAAGGGCTTTAAATTGTCAGTTTCATATGCTTAAATATCAGCAATACTTAATGTCTCTGTTAAAACAGAAAATGTTGACAAATTCTGAATGTTCTGAGAACAAGGAATTGCAGGATTTATTGCATGCAGCTGAACAAGTGAAAAAACATACTTTGCAATGTGGTTATGATTCACTGGAGGCCTCTTGCAGGGCCGCTGTAACAGGTTCTGTTATTAGAAGGCATGCTTGGTTAAAGGAACAGACTCTGCCTGATCATGTTAAAGCAAAATTATTGGATGCTCCATTACAGCATGATACTTTGTTTGGTGTTAAGGCAGAAGAGGTGTTGAAGAAAATGGAGGACAAAGCTAAATCTATGCAGACAGTGAAGGATTTCTTACAGGTACAGCCACCCAGATTTAGAAGGAACTGGCCTTCTAAGAATTGGTCTTTTCCCGTGTCAGACAGGCCACAAAGAGGCAGATACAGACGCCCTAGAGGCGGACAACAGCCCCAGGGCTCATATAGGCCCAAACAATGGGGTGCTTCTACCTCCAAAAGCGGAGAAGACAAATCACAGCCATATAGGAAACAGTCCCAATGACTTCCCTGTGCCAGTGCCAAGCACTTATCTTTTGCAGCACCCTTAGGGGGAAAGCTAGCACTTTTTTCACAAAATTGGCACGCTATCACCCAGGACAAATGGGTCCTAAATATAGTCTCTCAGGGCTACAGGTTCCACTTTCACACCCTTCCAAAGGCAAAGGGTATGCCAGACATACCACACAATCAATGGGCAGAGGCACAAAAACAAGTTTCATCTCTCATGGACATGAGGGCCGTTCAGCCAGTGCCACAACAAGAGCAGGGACAAGGATTTTACTCAAGATTTTTCTTAGTACCAAGAAAGGACAAAGCATGGAGACCTATTCTGGACCTGTCTATTCTAAATACTTTTCTGGACGTTCCAAAATTCAAGATGTTGACTCTACAACAGCTTCTGCCCATGCTGGGCAAGAAGGCTTGGCTTGTAACTTTTGTCCTCAATCAGACAATCTTTCAAAAGATACCTCATATTCATAGCTGGCTCGATGCACTACCAATTCTCTGCATTGCCCTTTGGCTTATCTACTGCGCCCAGGGTCTTCACATAATGCCTGGCATCAGTAATTGCATTTTGCAGACAAAGAGGAATTCAAATATATCTATACTTGGACGACTGCCTTATTCAAGCAGAGACCAAAGAACATTCTATTAAAGCATCTGGAGTTTGTAAAAAGATTACTAATTTGCCTAGGGTACACAGTAAACTAAAAGAAATCAACTAGTACGCTCTCAAGAGATAATATTCCTGGGTGCAAGCTTAAATGCAACTGCCCAGATGGCTTATCTCACGCCAGACAAAGGCAACTGACTTCTTACTTCAAAAGCATGGCAACAAAGACCCAGTTATCTGCAAGAAAAATTCTGCAGGCTCTGGGCTACATGGCCTCCCACATTCTGCTAATTCCATATGCAAGACTGCATATGAGGAAACTACAATGGTATCTAAAAAGTGTTTGGACTCAACATTGCCACAGCCTGGAATCATTAATTTCACTCATTCCCTGCCTGCAACAGGAGTTTTGATGGTGTGCACAGGCCTGTCTCCACAACAAGGGGCAGCCATTCACTTTACCCACAGCCAGGTAAACACTAACAGTTGCGTCAGATTATGCCTAGGGGGCCCACATGGCAGGAAAATTTATTCAGGGCACATGGCCCCCCAAGCCAAAGGCATCTTCACATCAATCAAAAAGAGATGCTAGCTGTACAAAATGACCTGACAGCCTTCAAGGATCTACTTCATCCAGGACAGCTGCTGATAAAGACGGACAACACCACAGTTATGTGGTACATAAACAAGCAGGGGGGCACGCATTCCTACCCCCTCTGCAGGCAAGCCATGATTTTGTGGAACACAGCATTGACCTACCAAGTACACCTGCAAGCACAATTTCTGCCAGGAAAAACAAATGCTCTGGCAGACGAACTAAGCAGAAACCTCATGGATCCTCACGAGTGGAAACTAGATCCACAAATCTTCAGCATGATCACAAGGAAATGGTGATGCCCAGACATAGATCTTTTTGCCTCCCCTAACAACTGCAAACTTCAGAGATTCTGCACAAGGACTTATCACAAACAAGCATGGAAAGTGGATGCCTTGTCATTCAGCAGGAACAATTTTACAGTATATGCCTTTCCTCCACTGCCTGTCCTCCACAAGGTACTCCTAAAGGTCAGACAAGAGAAGCCACAAATGATACTAATTGCCCCAGATTGGCCACGCCAACATTGGTACCCAATCCTAAGGAGCTTGTCCCAAGGCCCAGCCTGGACATTGCCTCAAATTCCTCATTTACTGACCCAACAAAACAATCCGATCCTGCACAGCCAACTCAGAACCCTAAATCTAGCTGCGTGGCGGATAGTGTATCCATTCAGAATACACCTCTCTCTAAAGCGGTTATGAATGTTATTTTGGAGGCCAGGAGGCCCAACACCAGAAAATCTTATGCAGAAAAATGGAAGAGATTATGTGCTTGGAACCAGGCACAAGGAATTGACACGCTTGTTCCAAATATACCTCAGATTTTATAATATCTAACTGAGATGCTGGACAAAGGCCTATCCTTCTCATCAATTAAGATCCATGCCTCTGCCATTTCAGCTCATTACAGTACAGATCCACCTATTTTTTCACATCCATTGCTTAGGCAGTTCCTCAGGGGGGCCAAAAATATAAGACCTCCAAGGAGAGCACCAATACCTGCATGGGACCTCAATTTTGTCTTGGAAAAATTCGCACAGCCTCCTTTTGAGCCAGCCAATACAGCTGAGATAAAATTCTTATCATGGAAAACAGCTCTGCTCCTAGCAATAACTTCAGCAAGAAGAGTCTCAGAGTTACAGGCATTAATGGCTGTGGAACCTTTTATTATCTTCCATCTGGACAGGGTTTCTCTAAGGACAAATGCAACATTTATGCCTAAGGTAGTGTCCAGTGTGGCTCTTAACCAAACCATTCATTTGCCTACATTTTTCCCAAACCCACAGAATAAAGGGGAGAGACTTCTGCATTCTTTGGACATACACAGACAGCTACGGTTCTACTTGGACAAAACTAAAGCTTTTAGAAAGACTGAGCAACTTTTAGTGGCATATGCTGCAGGATCACAAGGAAAGGCTATCTCAAAGCAGACCATTTCAAAATGGATAGGACACTGCATTCATTTCTGCTATTCACAACATGGCAAGTCAGTGCCTAAGGGCATTAGACCACATTCTACCAGGGCAGCAGCCTTCCTCAGGGGAGTACCAACCAAGGATATTTTGGAGGCTGCAACTTGGACTTCAGTGCACACTTTTACTAAGCACTACCACTTACCTCTTTACTCTAAATCCAGAGCAGGCTTTGCCACTGCAGTTCTGCAGGGCCTTATAGCCACTCCTAATTCTGTTTAGACCCAGCCGCCCAACCTCAGCTTTGGGATTCAACCCAAGTGTAATGACTGCAACAGTGAAACACGATGAACTTAGTACAGTTGTGTACCTACCATAAATGTAGATGTTCGAGTGTATTCACTGTTGCAGTCCAGGTTACCCACCCACCATCCCCCTTTCTTTGCTGGGACTTATCTGTACTTCTCTATCCTATACAACCTATGTGGTGTATTTGCTTGTAGATGAAGGTATTGTTTGTTTTAGTGCATGCTTTTATAAGCAGTGTTTTTTAGCCTACCCTTTTGGGGGCACCTGACATCTGGGGCAAGAAAAACTGTAGAAAATGGTGTCTGCTGCATCTTTTATATCCCTGTCGCACTGGCGTTAGGGAAGAGGCGACAGCAACCGACGCCGGACCAGGACTTTGGAATTCAGGCCGACTGCGGGTAGCCTGCCAGCAGGATAACCCAAGTGTAATGACTGCAACAGTGAATACGCTCGAACATCTACATTTATGGTAGTACACAACTGTACTTTTTAACACCTTCAATTTTTCAAAACCTTAAGTAAGTCGTCTAGACATCCATGGCAAGGCACAGCAGCATTCTTTTGTATATTTTTACAGTGTAGCACACAACTGATGTCTGATAAACAGGAAATTAAGTTCAAATGTGATCTGGTGTGAAATAAGTACAGCTAAAGCTGAGCACTAGTTTATATATATAGATATATATAGATATATATAGATATATATATATATATATATATATATATATATATATATATATATATATATATATATACATATATATATATATATACATATATATATATATATATATTGTGTGTATATAATATAGCGTGTGTGTGTGTGTGTATATCTATATCTATATATATATCTATCTATATATATATATATATATATATATATATATATATACACACACACTATGTATTATATATATATATATGGGTATGTGTGTGTGTGTGTGTGTATATGTATGTATATATATATATATATATATATATATATATATGGGGGGGTCTACTGTAAATAATTGAAAACTCACTTTTTCGAAAATGAACAGTAGACCCTCGGTTACACGAAAGTGCACTTAAGCGAAAGTGCACTATCGTGAAGAACAGTTCAACGAACCGTTAAGGAACACAGGTGCCGAAGCACACTACAGCGGGGAAAGGGAATTTGTGTTTCCCCACTGTAGTGCGATCTCGAAGTTGGTATATTTAAGTAGGAGGGGTGTGGGGGGTGCAGGGTGGCTTGCCCCCCTCAAAAACAATTTTTCTCTGTTCTTTATCGGTTCATTGAGCTGATGTTCGCGGAAATGCACTTTTATGTAACCGAGGGTCTCCTGTTCATTTTCGAAAAAGTGAGTTTTTGATTTACAATAGATATATATATATATATATATATACACACACACCTCTTTGTGTATATATATATATATATATATATATATATATATATATAAAATATATTTATAGCATGTGAATACACATAGGGTCTATATCAAAAGATCGAAGTTTCAAAACTTTGAATCTAATATGGTCGACACCATATGATTGAAGTTTTGAAACTTCAAATCTTTTAACGGAAATCTCCGTACAGCGTGGAATCTCGGAGTTGGTATATTTAAGTAGTGGGGGGGGTGAGGGGTGCAGGGGGGCTTGCCTCCCTCATTAGAGTGTTTAAATGTTTTTGTAGGTTGTTGTGTTTTATTACATTTTCGATGTTTCAAGACTTCGATTATATGGTATACACCATATCAGATTCGAAGTTTTGAAACTTCGATCATGAAATATAGACCCATACACATGCATACACACACAATATACATACATAAACACAAGGTACTACAGTTGGGTAAATGTATTTGTAAAGTATACATTGATTTGTAAAGTATACATTGATGGAGCCAGTAGCATTTGTCTTAATTAGCACCATACAACTGTAATATTTGTTGCATTATATTTTTCATTTATAAAAAAGCAAATTATAATGTACTTTGATTCCATTTACTATTATAACTAATATTGGTTATTGTGATTTTGCAGCACTTGTCATGCTGGCTTATAGCTTCTCATTTACTGCATGTGAAGAGCATGAGAATGCACTTTTCCTAACACAGTATATACAGTAGGGCACATTATTGCTATAGTATAGTTTCTGTTTCACTGACTATTGATAGCATTGGCTGGGTTCTCTTCTTTTTTCAATTTACTTAAGGTCTCTTCTCAAGTTTGTCTGTAATGCATGTCTGCAGTAGTCTGATATATGCACTTCTATTGTGTAATACATTCACAGTTGTGTACTTTGTTCTATTTTAATATGATGTACAGTGTTATATGTGTAATTTGTTTGCTATACTTTGCTTATAGCCAGCTTTTACGGTTATATTACCTTTTTGTATATGCTATTGCTGATAAAGGTGATGCTAGAATCAGACCACCCACACAGTCAGCAAAATAAGCAAATAATTGAGCTGAACTTAATGGATTTGTGCAAGTGTAAAACATTATGTTGACTAATCAGCAGTTTTTTTTTCTTTTCTATTTCAGGTTGGCTTCTTCCCCAGTGAATGCGTGCAGTTATTTACTGAGAGAGGTTCTCATACAATTTCTGCACAAGGACTTAAGACAGGTAAATCTTTGTGTAATATTGTCTGTCTCAAGCGCAACCATCATGAGCAGGGAATCATGTGAGATTAAGACAAACACTGCTGTCTTTACTACAGTCTTTCAGGCTGCAAGTAGTTCTCAGCAGCATAGTGTGCTGTAAGTCCTTCTCATCCCCAATCCATGATCCTAATCTTGGTAGTTGGGTTAACCCCCCCCCCAGGATTCAACATTGCTAATACTTTTGGAGAAACTAACTAGAAGGAAGGAGAAGTTGATTACAAGTGGTCAGAAAGACTCAACAAGTGAACACAGTAGTTGAATTACAGGAACATTTTATCAGAAAACTAGACAGCATAAGAGGAAAAAGGAATACAGCAAGGGAAAAAGACAACAAACCTTTCCCAAGGGAATAGTAGGAACGATCAAGAGAACTGCTCATCCTGGACCTGCAAAAACACATGCAGAACACTATTATAATGAAGGGGTATTTTGCTATTTTATAGGAAGGGACAGCAATGAAATTGTGCACATGAATGATTTAACTTAAACCTATATTTCAATTTATATTAATTTAAGGCACACTCCTGAGTATGTTTTAATAAAAAAATAAATGCATAAAATAATCTGCACACCCATTTACAATTCAGAAACATACACTAGTATAGCCTAAATAATGAATGATGGTCATCTTCTTTTCACCCCAGACACCAGTTCATTTTTTAACTCTAATGACCCACAGAAAACTGGAATGCACCAAATATTTGGACAATGCAATTTTAACAAAACACAGTTCCTGTTAAGTAATAATTAAAAAAAAAAAAAATGTCAGTACAATGGGCTTCAAAAAGAAATGCACTGTGGTGACAATTTGCCTCATAGAAATGTATTATGGTGAAATTATCTGTAATCTTGTACCAGTGTGACCAAGTCTCTAATGACTTCTGTAAAATGGCCTCCAAATTTGAACATTTAATACAAAACAGACTACTTTATTTATTTTACTAGTTTTTGACAAGGTATGCCCAAAGGACATAGCTGTCCCTTTTCAGGTGCAACATGGGAACACTGTCTGGTTAAGTGGCTTGTTCAGAGTTGCAGACTAAGCAAATGAATCAGATCATGTACCCTGGCAGCAAGAAGCAGTTCGTTAACAGCTCAGAACTTTTCTCCTTTGTGCTGCCTGGCAGTGGTTCCAAAGTGGATGGAACCCATCACCTCCTGCATGTTACACACAGATGTGATAACTGCTACACTACAAAAGCAGACTACGAAGTATAATCACACCTTAGCAAGTTTCCCGTAATTCCTGCATTTTAGTGGTTCCTTCTTTTTTCATGTCCTGGTTACTGCTTTGTTTGCTGTCAGCATTAACAGATTAAGTAAACCTTTCTCTGCTTTACCCCATTTCTCAAGCTTTGTGTATCATAATAAAAATGAAAAAATGTTACTGTTAGTCACTTTGTCATTCTTTTTTCAAGATGTCTTGCCCTGTTATTCTTGAAGGGTTTCAGTCACAAGACCAGAATGTATGATTTCAACTGTACCCCACTACCTGCAGCATCACACCCCTAACACAAACTGTCTACCTACAAACCATATACACAGTTTGACCTGGGTTAATAAAAATGTATAAAGGCATTTCCAGGCAAATGTATGAATTTTTCTGAATCTAGATGTGTATCTCAGAAGTAGATATATGTGCGACTGTCCATCATTGGCAGGATTTCTATCTCCCCTATGCTTCTCATGCTTTAGTTAGCTTTTAGAGCATGTTTCTTTGCTCACTACATCTGAAAAGTAAATTACATAGCATGGCACATGCCAAAAATCACTCAAGCTGCCCTTGACTGGGTTAGAGCATATGATCTGCACTGTAATTGCGTGCTGAATATTACAGTTAAACTGAACATTGCCATTGTCTGTCCTAAGTGATACTTCATTATTAGCTGTTTACTTTATATGATGAAAGTGATATAAATGATGCATATTGAGTACATGTACTAAGTAAATGATAGGCTAACTACTGTATTTGTTTTACATTGTAAAGGTATCTACATTATTTGCATCATCTAGTTTGTCTCTTCCTGCATGGACTGCAGTTAACATAGTACCTCTGTTAGTGCCTTTGTTGAAAGGCTTTAACACCATTGCTAACCTTAGCAATAGACCAGCTAGGCTGGCAGTTAGGGTAACATAAGTCTAGGGTGTTTTTATTCTGATTATTTAAAGTAAAGAAATGCAGCCGAATCTGTGAAACTATGGACCAAAAATAAAATCAGTTGTGCTGTATTTGACTACTGTGGTGTGTAATTTTTTTGGTGCTGGAATGTGTACTTGCATTTGATTGATTTAGCGCTTTGCGCTTTGCACATCTGGCAACTGCATTTGCGAGCTTCTGTTTTTCATTTTTATATGAAAGCCCTGTGACAGATCCAAATGCTTTATCCCTGGGTACAGTTAAAGGAGTTGAGCTAGCCGCAGGTTATAAAATCCTTCCCTATGGCCAAGAAAAGAGAAATTTGAACCAATTCATGAAGTATGCAATGCAGCAACACTAACCTTCAGAGTCCCAACCTTCAAACCTGCATGATTAAGTATCGCAGACAGTTTCGAAAGCAGTCCAAAGACTTTTGTGGGTGGAGTGAAGGATAGTACTGTGACCGCTAAGCTTCTAACCGATGTTCAGACTGATGTGTAGGTGTACAGGCATGTCTTTAGTCATTGGTATGATACTGTGGATCCAGTACCTAGAGCTGCGACTATAGGATCATTCTTTAGCAGGCAGCTCTGACTGAGACTTAATTCTCTGCGTGAGGATATAAGGTGTGACCCCTGAATGCTTGGCTGGATAGCAAGATGCTCTTCACATCTGCTTCTCATGCATTATGTAAGAAATAGAAGGCTAAAGGGAAAACAATGCACTCAGTGAAACACATTTCATTTTCATATTTCCAAATGAGACAGAAACTACCATACCAATGTCCATATCACTGAAGGTAGATAAAGCCAATGCAACTTAAAGGTAAAAAAAGTTTTCAGGTGAGGAAATGACAGCAAGAAAATAAACTGAATTTTTGGGGTCCCAGGCCCAAACCTCAGCAAGCAACAACTGAAAGCATCCATCATTTTTTCTCCCTCACTCACTCAGGAACAAATCCCAGCCATTAGACCCCTATTGTCCTTCATTAAAAGCCCCAAAGGGTAGGAGTTCAACTGGCTTTTCTCCAAATTTTGGGTAGGCATAGTAAAAATAATTAAATCTTGAAAGTCATATTCAGGGGTTACAGGTTGCAATTTTCAACCACATTAGAGGTGCAGGGTATCCCTTCTATTTCCAGATACCATTAGCACTTAGTGGGTCCTCTGTTCCATATGCCATGGAAGGGACTATCATGCTAGCCCCCCCCCCCCCAAGTGGGCAGGAGACCAAGAAGTTTTACTCAAGACTTTCTGGTACTGAGACTTCCAAGATGGCTGCACACTAATCAGCAAGTTGATTAAAGTGCTCCTAGTGAGAAAAATACAATTATGAAAGCAAAGCCTGTGAAACTGTGATGACCCCATTTAAACCTGGGGCAGTAACTAAGGAAATGCAGCCCTCACCACTGCTACTCTTACTTCTGCCAGGCAAGGTAAGAATTTATGTCCCCTCTTTAGGCTGTTGTCTGGTCCTCAGCGACTGAAATAGCAACTGCTACTATTTCTGCCGAACAGCTCTGGAAAACTGAGTGATTACTGATCTGGAAAACAACTACCGCCACTGGACTAATCTAGAAACAACTACAACTACTATTCTTAACTGACTCAGCATCTGCTTTTATAGCAGAATTAAAAAAAAAAAGTAACAGAAAGCTGTTATGAGAATTCTACTCTCTCATGTCCGACTTTAGAAAACAAAACAGCTGCTGTGGAGATTCTATTCCTTTCCTCTCTGGCACGTGATGACATCACATCTAGTTCAGCTGACTGGCATAAGCTACGTTCAGAATTCTTTTTTTAAAAAAATGTACATTTGGTCATCCAGAAGAACCCTGTTTGATTCAACCATCTTACATAAATCAAAGTAATAATCAAAAGACATAACTCGCTATAATGTTGTAAATAAGTTTATGCTGGCATATGTAACAAAAGGTAATTTACAATTATTTTCGAGTATTTACAAAATTTCAGCCAATCATGCTATCACAGATAAGAATATCTATTATCCTCTCAGTTCTCCCCCCCTTTGAAGACTCGAGCTAGATTTTCAATAGACCCTAGAAAATCATTGTTTGAGAAAAATATGGGTGTCTGAAATTGTATCAGCCAATACCATCTTGAGAATCCTTCTGCACTGACATTGCTAAAATCTGGACTGTCTAATGCAGGGGTCCTCCCGATGCCTCTAAGCTTCTGGAATGCCTACTCACAATCTGTGGTCTACAGTACCTTATCAGGCTTGTTTTTTCTTTGTTAGGTCAGTAAGGGGTGCAGCTATTGTAGTATAGTTGGGCACACATTTCTTATAGTACCTTGCTGTCCCTAGGAAAGCTCTCACCTGCTTTTTGGTAACAGAGAGAGGCCACGCCTGAATAGCTTCATTTGGTAGGTTCTGTCCTAATCTTACCACTCCCTACTCTATGTTCTAGGTAGGAGACCTCTGCCATACCCACCTGGTACTTAACTAGGCGTAATGGTCAACCCTTCCCGTTTTAATCTACCTAAGACCTCCCTGACGTATTGAAAGTCTTTCTTGCCAAGAAAGACTGTAAATGGCAATATCATCCACATAATCAAGAGCATAATCTCCTGCTCCTACTGAGATATGATCTGCTAACCTCTGGAAGGTTGCTGGGGCATTCTTCATCCCAGAGGGCATACTTGTAAACTCGTATAATCCAAAAAGTGTTAAAAAAGCTGACCTCTGTCTAGCAGTGGGAGTCAAGGGTACCTGCCAGTATCCCTCGGTCAGATCAGTAGTGGTCAAATACTTAGCCCCCTCTAGCTGTTCTAAAGCTTCATCTATTCTAGGCATGGGGTATGCATCTGACTGTGTATAACTGTTTAACTTTCTGTAGTCTACTCAGTATCTTACACTACCATCTTTCTTCATTACAAATACTACTGGGTATGCCCAATGACTCCTGGATTACCCCCAGCTCCAAAATCTCCTTCATCTCCTCCTTCAAAGTCTATTTGACTCACTCGGGCACCCCATAAGGAGCTTGCTTGATAGGCCTTTGGGGTCCCATATCCACATGGTGCTGCATTAGGTGAGAACACCTAAGTTTATGCCCCCAGATTCCAGTAACACTGCTCGTATTTCTTTAATCTGAATAAGAGGTAGTCACTGAGGTATTGCTACCTCTCCCACAGAAGTGTCAGTCCGGGCCTCATTGAGAAGGTCAGACACCAGATTCTCCTCAGACTCTTCCTGTCATCCACTGTGAATACTCAACACCAGGGCCTCTCTATCATGATAAGACTTCATTATGTTAACACGGTACAACTTATGTTCCTGCCTTCTGCCTATCGTTTGACATTGCTGACAGGTTCTGCAGTACCCTGTTACATCTTCTGCAGTCCCAGGCCAATGAAAATTCTGTGTAATGCATCTTCTGCTCTGTTTTATGCCCATATGACCTGCAAAAGGAATGTGATGGGCTATGGCTAATAGTGCCAAACGGTAGGCTTGGGACACTACCAACTGCCAAATTACCTCACCTTCTAGCCCTCCTTCAAGTGTCCACTTTGTATATAGTAACCCTTTGTTATCTGCAAAAGAAATTTCATGGGCTATGGCTAGAGGTGCCAGACAGTAGGCTCTGGGCTCTACCAATGGCTGTATTACCTCACCCTCTAGCCCTGCCTCAGGGGTCCACTCTCCGTTCCAACATACAGACTCCCCTTTTTCTTGAGCACCAGGTGCCTCCTTAGCTACCTCCCTCAAGCCTCATAAGGTAGGGTCTGAAAACTGTTCCTGTCTCAACTCTATTTTTGTGACTCCTGCTTAGCTCCCCTTCCACAGGAAGCCTAGTATCCTCTGTCACTTTCAGCCTGGATACCACCAATTACCTCTGTCCTTGAAGTCACCATATCCACGGGAAAGCCAGTACCTACCAGCAGCTGTGGTTCACCTTCAGGCTCACTGGTACAGGGTAGGTCCCTCCCTGAAGTAACCACATCACCAGCCACAGCTTCAGGCATAGGATCTGTCTGGGTCTTACTTGCCCTGTCTCCAAGCTTTACTGAGTGTCACTGCATGCACACAAGGTACTATACTATCAAAATCCATTCCCTATTAAGACATCTGCAGAAATATTCTCCAACACGCCTACCTGCTTGTTCCTTTTCCACCCTCCCAGTCAAGATGAAGCCTTGCCAAAGTTATTTAGAATAGGGTCCCACTCAAAGGTCTGACTAGTGTGGACTGCCCAAACAAGTACTGCTCCTCTTTAACCACTGCAGGCCTCACAGTGGTTATATCAGAAGCTGTTTCTCTCTTAGCAGTGGTCTGTCTTCCATCCGCTTTGATAGGATGCAAATTTTGGTGATAATTTGGCACCTCTGTTGTTTCCAGAAAACTTATCACTGGCATTTTGTCATTCCCACTTGCTGGCTTCCTCAGCTTTTGTTTTTCATCTTGCTTCACTGGACATTTGTATGCTATGTGGCCCCTCTGATTACATTTGAAACATCTAATCCCTGATTTGGATCATGTGCTTGAACTAGTGGCTTCCCCTGTCACTGGTGAACTCTGTTGGAGTAGTTTAGGCTGCCCCCCATGGGTTCCCTTATGTCCATGTGCAGCACTGGGTATCCCTTTCATATGCAGTGATGTCCTACTTGCCAAGTAGAAATACTCTTTTCTCCCCAACTCATTTGCAGAGTTGTACTCTGGGTCAGCCAACCAGATCCTCGTGTCCTCAGGCAAAGTGGTGAGAGCTTGCTCCCTCTACCAGATCTTCAGAAGTTCTGACCTGACATCCACCATCCCACATATAAAAGTAAGTACTTAAATCAGCAATTTAATCGCACATATACTTTCACCTGCCTTCCGTCTATGTTCATGAAACTTTTTTCTGTACATTTCAGGAGTTAAATTAAATCAGTCAAGTAAGCATCGTTTTACATGATCATAATAAAATCAATCAAGCAATATCTGACAGTTCAGCAGTTGCATTAGCAGCTCTATCATGAACCATACCCAGAGCCCCTGGTCAGCATTATATTGTTTACATACAGTTTCAAATATATGAATAAAATTATCGAAGTCATCTCTCTCTCCGTGAACTGAGGAAAAGTTTACTGACCTTATGGCTTATGGGGTTAAGTCATCCCTTTCCCCATTACCTCTATGACCCTGTTGAAGGGTCAAAGCTCCTTTTCATGCTGTCTGCCTCTCATTTTCTTCAGCTTCCATCAACAAAACACTTGGTCTCCAGTTCATGTTGATGCTGCTTCTCCTTCTCCCTCTCCTTAGCCTCCAAACATTGCAGTTCATACTCACGCTGTTTCTCTTCAGCCTCCAGTTTGAATCTCCTTAATTCCAAATGAATTTTAAGTCCTGTGAAGAAAAGGTTGACTGTCTTGTCTCGGAAGGCTTCTTATCCTCATTGCCAAACTGCATATTCTTCCTGAGCTGCTGGTCTGCTCTGTACCTGCAACTAAGGCTGAGATCATTGCTTCCTTAGGTTGGCATGTACCAGCTTTTTGGCTTTGCACACCTTGGCCAACTGGTTCCTGATCAGCTTGCTATAATTTTCTGCTGACATCTTTGCCTGCTATCCCTGACTAAACTGACTAAAAAACAATTTGTTTATTTTGCGGCTGTCGAGACTGCACACCTCATTGACTACACACAAGCTACTAAAGCTCAATTAAAATCCCACACTACTGGCACCAAATAATGTGATGACCTCACTTAAACCTGGGGCAGTAACTAAGGAGCCTCAGTCATCACCACTGTCTCTGGTAAGAGAGTGTCACTGAAAGCAGGAATAGGAAAACAATTTCCCCTAAGAGTACACTAGAAACAGGCTCCAAATGTGGAACTGGATTATATGCTTCACTTCAGGTCCCCAAATGAGTCTTCACACTAACCATTGCAGAGCACTGTGTCCCAGTTCTAGGTATTTGACACACACTTAAATATTTGATCTTCGCACATACAGACACTCTTGGTAAAGAATGGAAAAGATTTGCCTGCAATGTCTTCTTCCCAATTTACAAGTTAACAGTTGCTGTAAGTCAACTACCACAATACCCTTTAAAAGGGGTTTTCATATATATTGGGTAAAATAAATATTGATATAAAGGGTAGCATGTAATCCAAGCAGCGAGGCTTTTCAGTGTGTCCCTGGTGTTATCACAATAAGCATAAACACTCTCAGGTTATTAAAAGTACTTTCTAATTAACAAGACACAATAAAAGGTAGTAAAATATTTATTAAATAAAATTATTTAAAACATATATACACTGAATAACTGATTCGAGTTTCACACACATGAATTATGAAAATAGCACTGTAGGATAGGCTTCACACTGATTGTAGAAAACCTCTACCTATCTAACTGTAGTTCCCTAACTGTCTAAAGATTAACTGTCCCTGTATAATCTAATTAAATCAGCAAAGCAAGATGATACTCTTACTTCTGCCAGGCAAGTTAAGAATTTATCCACTCTTCAGGTTGTCTAGTCCTCAGCAACTGGGATAGCAACTCCTACTATCTCTGCTGAACAGCTCTGGAAAACAGAGTGATGACTACTGATCTGGAAAACTACCACCACCACTGGGCTACTCTGGAAACAACTACAATCACTAATCTGACTCGGAACATGCTTTTGTAGCAGAATTTGTTTTAAAAAAGTTACAGAAAGCGGTTATGAGAATTCTACTCTCTCATGTCAGACTTTAAAAAGTAAACAAAACAGCTGTGTGGAGATTCTGTTCCTTTCACCTCTGGCACATATCATCACATCTAGGTCAGCTGACTGGCATAACCTACATTCAGAATTCTTAAAAAAGCATGTATATTTGGTCAGCTAAAAGAACACTTTTTGATTCAAACATCTTATTTAAATCAAAGTAATGTATTACACAGAGTAGTTTACAATTATTTAAAAGTATTTACAAAACTTCATCCAGTCATGCTAGCATAGATAATGTCTAATATCCTCACAGAAACCTGTACAATTGGACATAATTCAGCTACTGGCTAGTAATTACATTTCCTAGATGCTAGCAGAAGAATTTGGAGAAGGTAACAGAAAATAATCCAATAAACAAGAAAGAAGACTCTAGCTGGGAATGATTTTGCAGCTGTTTGGCAAAAAGCATTTATAGCTTTGGTACAGATGTAGTTTAGAAGAAAAAAATAAAACAAATGCACTCAAAAGATATTTAAAATAAGTAAAATATTGAAGGAAAAATATGCAGGTAAATGACAAAAGGGTGAAAAAATTAAGTTTTAACTTGCTATTCAGGTGAGCTGATAAAACTGAAACAAAAATCCAAGAGTCAAATGAATAAAAGGCTGGCTTTGAGCATGATGCTTCTTAAGAGCCATTTCAAAAAGTAGCAGAGTTAGAAAACAGGGTATGCAAAGAAAAAGAGAATTTCTTCTGTACCAAGAAACTAGAAAGAAAAGACTATTAATGTTGTGAAAGAGCAAATAAGCAACTGGACTGGTGTTCCATAGAAGGATCTGTTAATTGAAAGGACACATTGTGTGTACTCCAGACATGGCCGTGGCCATGAAGAAGCAAAGACCTGTATTAGTGAAGATGTGCAATCATACCATTGAAGAGTTGCTCTTTAGAAAACTGGGGACTGTAATGTGTTTGTGGAAAGAATATTCACTGTACACAAGCCAAAAGAGAAGTAAACGTATCCCAGTAAATAAGAAATCTTGAGAGAGAGGTGAAATTTATGCTATTCTATCCAGATTTCTTCAGAATATTTTCCTGGAGGATCAAAGACATGTTTAGATGCAGAGCAGTCTGAGGAGGAAAAGTAGAAGTTTAGGAAAAAATAGAAGCAGAAAAGCCTCTGCTTCTCACTTTTCTGCCAGTAACAAAGCCCGCATTGAAACTTGGTCAGTGAATCCCATTCCATTGTTTCAAAAGAAAATGCTAGGGTAACAGAAAGCATAAGATCTGACCAGAAAAATCAGGAGTACTTTGGATTTGAACCAGAAGCTGGTGTTGGGAGACAGAGATGAGCCGGAAGACCACCAGCTAAATTATGAAATTAGTGAATAAATGGGACACTGTAAAGCAATCAGTCCCATTGCTTAAAGGATTAGATGTGAAATGCATCTTTGCAAGAAATAATAGTGGAGAAATATTGGAATTATGTTGACTGATTTAAACTTGAGTGATCTATAGATCATACCTGCCACTTTGTCATTAATGTTTAGAAGGACACTGTGTGGGAATGAAAAAGTAACTAAATCAAACAATTGTTAATATTGTGTAAAAAATCAGGATATTAAATTGCATGTTGTAAAACAACTTTGTAGAGGTTGCAGGTGAGGATATTTTAAATGCGAGGTCGGGGGAGCCTTATCAGAGACAGCTTTGCATGCTACAGATATTAAATTAAGAAAGTACTGCTTCTTAGTCATAATGTATCCAGGCTTTACCTGGTAAGAAAGGCTGGAAAGGAGCAAGTCAGTACAATGTTGTGATCTTAGGCTGCCTGATGTTGGGGATGTAAGTGCATTGATCATATTATATGTAGAATTAAGGCAATAATCTCCCCTGATGTCCATTATTGATCAGCACTGCTCTTGCCTTAGCTATATGGGATATGACCTGCCAAATATATAACAGTTTGCCATCTTCCAAAGCTTAAGGGCAAAACTGAATAAAGAGTTTGGGAGCTAAACCCTTAAGATCTTATCTTTTGCCAAAGGGCATTCTTGCAAATTTTTGAGGATCGATGGTCAGTTAATGCTCGTCTATTGCTAGGCAGAAAAGTTTCCATGGGGGGAGCATTCCATATTTTATTTTTATGACAAAGTGCAACTCTTCTGTGAAAGCATTCATTTTAGGCTAGGAAAACAGTTTTTATAGACTGTTATACTACTTGTAACTTTTTAACAGGAGTGTCACTTTTTACTTTTAGGAGTAAAGTTGATCTGATGTCAATTTTCATTCTGTCCTCAACTGCTGGGTTCGGATCCAATCCTCAGATCCAACTCTGTTGTTATTAAAGCTTGTGGCCACTAAAAAGTCTTCAGCTCCACCCTTACCCATAATGCACCAACCCTAACGTACCTAGGTCTCATTTTACTTCATAGGTTAGTACTAGGCTAACTGCCCTTGCGAGCCATTTTAAGCCTAGCCAGTTATCCCTTGTGAGACTCAAACCCTGTACCTTGTGTTTGTAAGGCAATCACCTTAACCATTAGGCCACCCTCCCTGCCACTTTTGCCACTTTTCACGAAATTAAATGGTTGGCCTGAGTTCTTGAGTCTTCTGAGGATGTGATTTTTTTACCAGGTTTTTCTCTACTAAATCGTCTTACTATACTACTCCCTTACCTTTTACACTTGGTGTAATACTGTACTACCATCACTGATAATTTTTCTAGTCTTTGTTTTCTGCTATTTGTTACATGTTAGTGAAGTCTGATACCATTGCCGGTATCCTTTCTCCTTTATTCTCTCTTTCCAAAAAAAAAAAAAAAAAAGTTTTCCTTTTCTGTTTGTTGCCAGTACGTCTGATAAAGGGCCTTCAAGTTTAAAAAAAATACCAGAAGTGTGGGCACAAATTACCTCTTTCAGATGTCCATGCTGTATGCATTTATTGTTTGGGCCCGCAACATCTCCAAGGGTATTGTTCTGTTTGTAAAAATTTCAACTCTAGAGCTGTAGCAGACAGAAAAAATGTATTTTTAAGGGGTTGCATCCTTTAGCCCTTGGTGAAGCTATTTCTGGGGCTCAATCCACCAAGACTAAAATGAAGAAGTCTTTCTTCATCAACTCCATCTTTGGAGCCACCAAAGAAAAAGCCAAAACCAGATCTGAAACAAGTTCAGATCCACTCTCCTTCGAATCCCACAAAAAAAATCTACGGATCCAAGCTCTTTGGATCCAAAGACCCCCCCCCTCCAGGACAAGATACTCACAAGCATTGGACCAGGTGCCTTCCAGGGTTCCCTCTGCCTTTTTGGAGAGATGCTGGTCCAGGTCACCATCCCTTGCCTCATCTCCTATTTCCAGAAGTTTGATTGAAGAAGATGTAGACGGAATGATGAGATTCTTCTTGGCGCAGAGACAGGTGAGTGTTCTTTCGGCTCCTACCCCCACCCCCCTTGGTTCAGGAAGCCTGTCCCATCTACCACACTGCTGTTAGTTGCTCTTTCTATGATCTGACCAATGGTTTCAAAGTCCCTGGATCTGAACCTTAAGGATCCATCTGGCTCAGATCCGAAGACACCTTTATATTCGAACCAGAAGCTTTCTTCTTCTGATGCAGATTACTCTTCGAGCCAAATCTGCATTGTCTGTTCTAAGGTGTTGGAGTCAACTCCAATGTTTTCAGAGCCATCTCTGCCTCAGACTTCCGCCTCAGGGAGATGCTCTTGGTGCAGCAGTAAGCAACGGTCCAAAAGCCTGCCTTCTTGGAGGCATTGTCTTCCTTCTACCTGGAGCGACCTCCCTTTGAGGTAGTGAAGAGAATGTTTTCTGCTCCAACAGGACAGATGGATTCAACCCCCTTGCATCTCTCATCTGGTTCCCAGATGTCTCTGTGCTTACAGCCACATCCATCCAAGCCACAAGGACAGTCAGCTCAAGGCCCCCGACCACTTAGTAGGGTTTTATGATGTCTTCTGACACTTCACCGGAACATCTCACTGAGGAAGTCCCTAGAAAGAGGAAGTGCAAGGGGAGGCACTTAGACTCTCCGCAAGAGTCTATCACCGAGGATACTGATTTCAATGAAGGGTCCCCATGATCACCTCTGTAAGATGTCTCATTCAGAGACATTCTTGAGATCCTGAAACAGAGAAGTAGTTGGTCCTCCAGCAACCCTTCAGTAGAGGAATCAGTATTTCTGGAAGCCTTTGGAGCTGGCCCGTCTACATGCCTTGTGGGTTACCCCACCCTCTGATGAGCTCCTTGATTTCATCTTGCTGAGAAATGTTCTTCTGTCCATCCCCCTAACGGGGGGTTCTAGGAGATTTGGGAAGCATGTATATGCTTCAGGGACCCTTGTCCTAAGGTCTCTGAAGTATGTGGCACATCAGACTACAAAGGGATTGATCAAGGAACTTTGAATGTTCTTCGTGTTTCACTGTTGCAGTCATTACATTTGGGTTATCTGCCTGCAGTAGCCCTCATTCGGCCTGATTAACAAAGTCTTGGGTCCTGCTTCGGTTGCTGTCTCCTCTTCTGTGACGTCAGGTCCTGAGGTGTATAAAACATGCATCTGACGCCATTACATCAGTCTTTCTTGCTGTGTGGTGCCCAAAGCAGAAGCAGTTCACAAGTGCCAGTAGGCCGACTCCTGAAATTTTCGTTTTAGAGTTTCAGAACCAAAGTCCTAAACTAAAGCTAAGTACCCCGTTGAGGAAACCTGTTCTTGCTCCTTTCCGATGTCAGTAAAAGTTAATAATTGCATTTCTTGTGGAAAGCAAATACCTCACAAAGATTTTCATTCGTACTGTATTCCTTGCCTAGGCCCTGACCACGACATACCTTGTTGTCGGTTTTGTGCCTTATTTAATCAATGCACTATCCGTCGTCGGTATATTTTCTTTTCTAAATATTTTGGTACTCTGTTCAATTATCCAGAAATGCCATCGGTTAGCCATCCGACTACCGGCATTCTAAAAAAACGCAAAGATAAAGACAGGCTGCCTAGGTCCAAAGCTGCCAACGACGCTTCTCCTAAGCCAGTTGCCAGTTCGCTGGTACTCCGTGAGGTGCTTTCGCAGCTCCTGATACCCACTACTTCTGATTCACAGACCTCTACTGAGACCCATT
Source organism: Protopterus annectens (assembly GCF_019279795.1). Classification (NCBI taxonomy): domain Eukaryota; kingdom Metazoa; phylum Chordata; order Ceratodontiformes; family Protopteridae; genus Protopterus; species Protopterus annectens. The sequence goes on from NC_056741.1 coordinate 918,542,772, forward strand.
CGCAGTATGCCGCGAGATGCTTCAACTGTTGAATCTGCAGATGTCTCAACCTTGGATGGGTCCGGAGCCGCTGTGCAGGCACTGGGTTCTGAGGGTGTATTCAGGCCTATGGACTTGCATATTAAACCGACGCCTCCTTCTTCTTTAAGACCTAAACCTCGAACCATGCCTAAGAAACCGACGCCCAGGCCGCATGCTCGGGTCTCTATGCCTAAAAAACAAATGATAAGAATGGCTGAAGATCTTATAACTCTAATCAGGGGAAGCCAACCACCCCCTTCTAAGAGACCTAGGACTGAATTTATGAATCTTCTGACCATGATTCTGATTTTTCTGATGATTTGGATTTACCCTTCTCTGCTTATGAGGATTCTGATGCAGAGGACTCTATTCTCTCTGCTTCCCCTCCAGAGGATTTTTCTTTTGGTGAAACCTTGCACACTCTAAGGGAGCATTTCCACTGGGAAAGCAGGAGTTTTCTGATTCAAAAAAGGCTTGGGGATTTCTTAGTCCTGCCTCTCAGCATAGGCCTTTAGCTATACCTCCTGTACTAGACTTTGTTGATGATACCTTTTCAGAATCTAGTTTGGTCCCTGATTCTTTTCCTCCTGCTCCCAGAAAACCTGATAAATATTACATGGTTCCTGATTTTCACAAGTTCCTTTTTAAAAATCCTGTTGCGGATTCAGAGACTGTTTCACAGGGACCCAAGGGCATTAAGGCTTCTACTCCTGAAAATCCTACCCCTTCTGATAGAGACTCCAGGGTGCTGGACAGATTGGGTAAGAAGGTTTACACTTCTGCAACCTTGGCCATTAGGGCCTTAAACTGTCATTCATATGTTAAAGTATCAACACGTTATTGGATTGCTTAAACAGAAAATGATGTTGATTCCTGACTGTGCTGAAAATAAAGAATTACAGGATTTAATGCATTCTGCTGAACAGGTTGGAAAACATACTTTGCAATGTGGATTTGATTCATTGGAGGCCTCTTGCAGGGCTGCTGTCACTGGGTCTGTACTCAGAAGGCATGCTTGGCTTAAGGTGCAATCATTGCCTGATCATGTTAAAGCTAAACTGTTGGATGCTCCCTTAAATCAGGACCGCCTGTTTGGCAGCAAAGCTGAGGAAGTTCTAAAAAGATGAAAGATGAAGCTAAATCTATGCAAACTGTTAAAGATTTCTTACAAATTCAGCCTCCAAGATTTAGTAGGCATTGGCCCTCTAAGAATTGGTTCTTTCTGGCCCCTTCCAGGTCTTCTCAACCCAGACACAGCAGAAACCCCAGGTTTCAGTCCCAGGGGGGACGCACAAGACTAAGCAGTGGGGGGCTTCCGCATCCAAATGTGGGAGTAGTAAGACCCCCCCCCTATGGAAAACGGTCTCAATTACTTGCTTTTAAAACTTCTAAGCACTTCTCAGCTGAATGCTTCTTTAGGCGGAAATATTGGTTTGCAGTCCAAAAACTGGAAACTCATTACTCAGGGCAAATGAGCTTTAAATATAGTGTCCCAAGGATACAGATTTCACTTCCACACATTACCAACAGCAAGCGGGTGACCAGATCTCCCCCCAAATCAGTGGGCAGAGGCCGAAAAGCAAGTACTTTCTCTCTTAAGCATGGGGGCTATTCAAGTTGGTACCAGAAGAGGAAAAGGGACAAGGTTCTATTCGAGACTTTTCCTGGTAACTAGAAAAGACAATTCATGGCGTCCTATCCTGGACCTTTCTACTCTAAGCACCTTTTTTGGTGATACCAAAATTCAAGATGCTGACTCTTCAGTTGCTTCCTATGCTAGGCAAAGATGCCTGGTTGGCAACACTAGATTTAAAAGAAGCATACCTGCAATCCCTATCAGGGAATCTTGCAGAAGATACCTACGCTTCAAAGTAGGCTACATGCTCTATCAGTTCTCTGCACTGCCCTTTGGCTTATGTACTGTGCACAAGGTAATCACAAAGTGCCTTAATCCAGTCATTGCATTTTGCAGGCAAAGAAATATTCAAATATACCCATACCTGGACGATTGTCTAATTCAGGCAGAAAGACAAGATATACTTTTGAATCCTCTAGCCTTTGTACAAAGGGTGCTGACTTGTCTGGGGTACACCATAAATGAAAAAAAAAATCACACCTGGTACCCTGTCAACAAATTATATTCCTGGGAGCAAGCTTGAATACAACTTCCCAGATGGCTTTCCTCACTCCAGAGAAACAGATTCATTTGACAACCTACTTCAAACAAGTGGCCACAAAAACCCTGCTTATCTGCAAGGCAAATACTGCAAGCCTTGGGGATCATGGCCTCCTGCATTCTTCTAATTCCATATGCAAGACTGCATGTGAGGAATCTACAGTGGTATCTAAAAAGCTTATGGTGTCAACATTATCAGGATCTAGAAGCAATGATTCCTATCATACCTTGCCTGCACCTAGAGTTCTTTTGGTGGACAGAGACCTGCCACCAAAACAAGGGACTACCATTCACACTACCCCCTGCCGCCCAAACCCTAACAACAGACGCATCAAACTATGCATGGAGGGCTCACCTGGCAGGGAAGTGCATTCAGGACAAATGGATCCCAAGTCTAAAGCACCTGAATTTCAATCAAAAAGAAATGTTAGCTGTACAGAATGCTCTGACAGCCTTCAAGGACCACATTCTTCCAGGACAACTAATGGTAAAGATGGACAACACCACTGTTATGTGGTACATAAGCACATTCTTACCCCCTCTGCAGACTAGCCATGGCATTGTGGAACACAGCCTTAAACTGCCAAGTGAATCTACAAGCTCAATTCCTGCCAGAAAACTAAATACACTGGCAGACGGACTAAGCAGAAACTTCATGGACCCACACGAGTGGAAACTGGAACCAAGGATTTTCAACATGTTGACAAGCAAATGGGGGAGCCCAGATATAGACCTGTTTGCCTCCCCCCAGAACTATCAATTAGACAAATGTTGCACAAGGATTCCCCACAAACAAGCTTGGAAAGTGGATGCTTTGCCCTTCAGCTGGAAAAAAACAATCAGTTTATGCCTTTCCTCCTCTGCCTCTGCTCTCCAAAGTACTACTAAAGATCAAACAGGACTAGTCAAGGACGATTTTGATTGCACCAGACTGGCTACGCCAACACTGATACCCCCTCTTGTGCAGTGTGTCACGGTTGGCCCCATGGCACCTGCCTCAGACTCCTCCCTGTTGTCTCAACAGGAGAACCAGATTCTGCACCCTCAACTTCAAACACTGAACCTAGCAGCCTGGCTAATTACCTAATCTCACCTTTACCATCCCTCAGTAAACCAGTGATGGATATCATTTTAGAGGCAAGTAGGCCTAGTACTAGAAAATCTTATGCTGCAAAATGGAAAAGATTTTGTGCCTGGAACCAATCTCAAGGGACGAGCACAGCAGCGCCCAATTTACCTTAGATTGTACAATACTTAACTGAGATGCATCAGAGGGCTTGTCCTTTTCCTCCATCAAAATTCACTCCTCAGCCATTTCAGCTCATTATAACACAGAATATCCCCTCTTCTCTCACCCACTGCTCAAGCAGTTCCTCAGAGTGGCCAGAAATTTAAGGCCACCCAGGAGAGCTCCATCTCCAGCCTGGGACCTTAACTTTGTCTTGGAGAAACTCACTCTTCCTCCTTTCGAGCCAGCTGCTACTGCATGCTTAAAATTCCTTTCTTGGAAAACAGCGTTCCTGTTAGCAATCATTTCAGCAAGAAGGGTATCTGAATTACAGGCCCTTATGGCAGTGGAGCCTTTCATCATCTTTCATATGGACAGGGTGTCCCTTAGATCCAATCCCTCCTTCATGCCCAAGGTGGTATCCATTGTGGCTCTTAATTAGTCTATTCATTTGCCAACCTTCTTTCCTAATCCACAGAACAAAGGGGAACGGATACTGCACTCCTTATATGTGCACAGACAACTTAGATTCTACTTGGACAAGACTAAACCTCAAAGGAAATCTGAACTGCTGGTGGCATTTTCTGCAGGGACAGAGGGAAAGGTTATTTCAAAGCAAACCATTTCTAAATGGCTAGGCCATTGCATTCATTTCTGCTATAAGCACCATGGAAAACCTATCCCACAGGGCATCAGACTGCATTCAACCAGGGCTACATCTACCTCTACAGCCTTTCTGAGGCGTCTCTACCAGGGACATCCTAGAAGCTGCTACCTGGAGTTCTGTGCATATTTTCACCAAGCATTATCATTTGCCAATTTTCTCTAAATCCAGAGCTGGCTTTGCCACTGCAGTCTTGCAAAGCCTTATAGCTGATCCTAATGATATTTAAATTCCTCCTCCCAAACTTAGCTTTGGCAATCTACCCAAATGTAATGACTGCAACAGTGAAACACAAAGAACATAGTACAGTTGTGTACACTTACCATAAATTAAGATATTTGAGTGTATTCACTGTTGCAGCCCTGGTTACCCTCCCTCCAGCCCCCTGTCTTCTTTTGGCTATACCTCTACTCTCCTTTTCTATGCTTAAAAGCTTTTTGGTGTATTTGCTTTTTTGTTCATGGAAGAGGAGACAGCAACCGACGCAGGACCCAAGACTTTGTTAAGCAGGCTGACTGAGGGCTACTGCAGGCAGATAACCCAAATGTAATGACTGCGACAGTGAATACATGCGAACATCTTCATTTATGCTAAGTGTACACAACTGTACTTTCCTTTTCCGGGACCATTACTGCTGAGGCTTAATCTTCTTTGGCCTGTTAGTTGGCTCCTCTTCAGTCTGCTTCAAATTCATCCATGAGGCATATTTCATATGCAGCCAAAGGTGCCTTGGGCAGCAGTTTTAGGTATTTCCATTAGGATGCATGACTGGATGCACTTATTTGATTTTGCTGAGCCTTTCAAGTCCTCATTCATCAAATGCACCCATTGATGGCAATTTGTTCTTTGGCTCAAAAGTAAAGAATTCACACTCCAGGTGTGAAAAAGATGGGAAAGCCCTTTCTGCAGTTGGTGTACATTTTTCAGTGCCTCAAAGATCCTTTTCTAGGAATCGAGCTGAATGAAAAATGTGGTTTACGAAGTCCCAGCATCCTTTCCAGGACACAAATAGAGATAGTTCCGCTAAGGGCAGAGTAAACAACTCAAAAGTATGTTGAGGCTCATGCAGGAAGGGAGCCCTGCAGAACCAAGGGTCCAGAGATTTTCTCTGATAGACCCTGTCAGCGCTGATGAAAGCAGGCCCAGTTGCCCCCTCTGGAGGCAGTCAGGGGTTGACTACCTCTGTACCAGAGAGCCTGGCTAGTTTAACAAGAGATACTTGGGTGCAGAGGATTATTTCAAGAGGTTATATAATTCCCATTTCCCTTCATCTCCTGCTGTTTGCAAAATTCCCGATGTTCCACCCAGTCAGAGGAAATCAGTAGCATTAGAAGTTCAAAAGCTGCTAGAAGAGAGTCATCCAAGAGACCTCACCAGACCAGATAGAATGCAGAACTTAACTCAAGATTTTTTTTAGTGCCAAAGAAAACAAGGAACTGGAGATCAATTTTGGATCTCAGCGACTTGAACTAAGCAGTTAGTCACACAAAGTTCTGAATAGTCACAGTTCAGTCTGTTCTGCCTTTTTTAGACCGGATGTTCTAGATAGACCTTCAGGATGCATACTATCACGTAAAAATGATCAGACAATCCAGAAAGTATTTATCCTTCCGGCTGGGAGCCAGTCACTACCAGTTCACAGCACTGCCCCTTTGCCTCACCACAGTGCCCAGGGTGTTCACCAAATGCATGGCAGTGGTGGCAGCTCACTTGAGACTACAAGGATTCTGAATGTTTCCATATCTAGACTACTGGCTCATTGCCACCCCGACCAGACATCTACTAAAAAGAGCAAGAGATCAGGTACTCTTTACTTGTTCTCATCTGGGGTTAACTATAAAATTACAGAAAGTCTGCGTTACAACTGACTCAGACCTTGGAATTCATAGGAGTAGTGTTCAACACAGTATCAGTGACAGCTTCTCTTCCTTTCTCAAGAGTCCAGACGAAAACAAATTTGTAGTACCAAAATTACGACTTGGTTGATTCTGCAAACCTTGGGGTCAGTGTCATCGGCCATTATTTAAGTTCCTTTTATTAAGATTTCATATAGGAATTCTTCAGTGGATGCTAGCAACTTGGTGGTCGATTCTTTATCAAAGCATGTCAGCACAAGTAAGAATTAGGCATGCAGGAGATACCTTTGGTGATGGACTCTATCATATCAGGTTGTACAATGCCATCCTTTCATCCTTCCTCAGCTCTAGGCTGTAGTGACCATGGATGCTTCCCATATTGGGTGGGTTGGGGGCATTTTCTGGTGAAAACAGTCCAAGGCACATGATCCCTCGAAGAGGTCAACACGCATATCAGTTTTCTGGAAATGAGAGCAGTGCTCTTACCATTGCAGTCATTCCAAGATGCTTTCTCTTTTGGGACAGTTGCAATCCAGACAGTATGTCAGTAATTTGGTACATCAACAAACAAGGGTGAACCAGGTCTTACCCCTTGGGTCAAGAAGCCTTCAAAGTGTGGCAGTGGGCAATCTAATGCATCCGCTTTCTCTTAGCAATGCACATTCTGGGGAAGTCCAGTGTGATAGCACACAAATTGAGCAGGTCCATCGTTCTACCTCACCTAATGGTCTCTCGACTTAAAAGTGGCAGAAATTTTTTCCCATCCATGGGGCCAACCTTTCTGTGATCTATTTGCTTCTACTTTAAATAAATGCAGCAGATACGTTGCCCTAATCACTCCTCCAGGGGAATCACCCTGGTTTTCTTTATGCTTACCCACCAATTCCTCTGATTCCAAAATTTCTACAGAAAGGTGAACGGTGCCATTTTGAAGAGCAAAGTAATCCTCATTGCACCTTACTGGCCTCTGCAGATTTCGATCCCCTTCCTTTGGCTTCATCATCTTTACCCACCTTGGATTCTAGATCCTATTCCAGATCTCCTGTCTCACCCAACAGGCATGCTTCATCCGGATATTGCAAACCTCAAGCCAACAGCATGATTTTTCCAGTTCCTTTAATACCCAGACAGTCGATGCTCTCTTCCCACATCAGTCATATACTTTTATTTTCTCATAAGGCTTCTACAAGAACACTTTACAGAAGTAAATAGAAGGGTTTGTTTCCTGAGCACAACAAAAACACATTGACCCCTTCATAGCCCCTGCACAAAGTGTATTTGAATTTTTGGCAACAATTTTCAGTTTGGGAGCTAGCTCCTCAACAATTAAAGTTCAATTAGCAGCTATCTCTAATTTTCATACTGGATTTCAGAATTCTTTTGTGGTTTCATCTAAACTATGTAAAGCAATTTTGAGAGGCACACTACTGCTAAGATTCCCATTCAAAAATCTTACTCCACCATGGGATTTGAACTTGATATTGCAGGCCTTAATTCATTCTCCCTTTGAACCAGCAGCTAAATGTGATCTTAAGTTCCTGACCTGGAAAACTATTTATCTGATATTGTCAAATTCTCACCTCGTCCTCACATATATGGGTCCTGATCCGATCCATCGGCTCCGACTCTGCCATTACTAAGCTCGTGGCAACCAAAATGCTCTGGAATGCCTCCCCTTACCAACACTGCATCTCAACCTTTTACCTCAGATTTCGTTTGCCACTTCGTGTAGATGTGGTCTGATCAGCTAGCTCTTGAATTTTTGAGTCATATTATTAATATATTCTTTAATATATATATATATATATATATATATATATATATATATATATATATATATATATATATATTTTTTTTTTTTTTTTCAAGGTATTCCTAACTATTGTTGCTAGTAGTTTCTCTTTTGTTCTCTATATATATATATTTGTATCTATCTCATATATATATATATATATAATAACATTTACATTTTTTTTCCTCCTGTTTTTTGGCTTTAAGTATGCATGTGTGCGTGAGTGTTTTCTCTGTCCATTTATTTTTTTCCCCACATGGCAGAGAAACAAGGTAAACCACCCAGGATTCAAGAAATGCACAAAGTGCAGTCATAAAATTCCTTTTAGCGACTCGCAATCCCTATGCGTTTATTGTCTAGGGTCCCTTCATCTGCAAGAAGATTGTATGATCTGCCATTCTTTCAACCACCAAGCTTTGTTTAAAGAAAAAATAAGCTCATTTTGAGGGGCATGTTGCTATCTACTTTTGAGAAGGCAATTTCTGGTGGTCACCCCAAATTGGTGAAATCCCCAAAATCAGCTCATTCGAGGCCTGTTTCTCCTCTGTCACCACTCTTGGAGGAAAGAGAAAAGAAGAGGCCTTCCTTGTCTCCAGCAGATCCTTTGGAGCTGACAGCTAAATCTCCAAATCCTTCAAAATTTGACTAGACAGGAGCCTTTGGCTTTGAGCAGTTCTAAAGTGGATACAGTTATTTGGCTCTGACTCTATCCGGTAGATAGACAGGGTCCGTTGATGTCCGATCCAGCAATGAGTTCATTTAAACCAACCATTTGTCACTTCCAAGGGCAAGGTACTCCCCGACCATTGATCCTGTTCTGTCGAGGGTACCGTCCCTATTTTTACATAGACTTAAATCCCTATTGGCGTCCTCTTCCTGTCCAACCAGGAGCTTTGCTGAAGAAGACATGGAACGAATGGTACAGAAGATCTTGCGGGTGCAGGGCATCACCAAGTCTCCCTTGGCTTCGACCCATACAGTTCTAGATCTGTCCAAGCTATCTACTGCCCCACTTACTCCACCTCAAACTTCAGGGAAAGCTCAGGAGTCTTCGGATCTGATACGCCTGGTGCCTTCCAGTTCGGGTCCGAAGAGGTCTGTTTCCTTGAGTCATACTTCTGCTCTGAGATTCTCATCCTTTTTAGAGACGAAGAGTTCCAAGAGCCAAAGCGAACCTCATGGACCACTAGTGTACTCGACTCCAGGGCCTTCAGAGGAGTCGATGCATCTCTGGGCTTTTGCGCAGATGAGCTTGGCTCTGGCTTCTACCCTGGTTGAGCTGTTTTTTGGGCTGGAGGGGGACTCCATCCCACAAGCATAGCTTGTCGGAGCTGGGGTCCTTCTTCATTCAGGAACAGTCAGCCTTTGGGGCTTTGGAGAGAGTTATAGCTGCTACTGCATTTAGGAAGTCACTTGCCCCTTCAGATCCACAATCCCATCAGTGTTCCCTATGCACCTCTTCTGACCAGGATGTTCCACAGGGACCTCAGGTGCCCAGATACCCATCAGGGTACCCCTGCCTCTTCCAGTACCTTTGCAGAGCACCCCACTGAGGAGGTCCTGTGGAAGAGACTTTGCAAGTGGAAGCATTTGGACTCCACAGAGGAGCTGGCCACTGAGGACACCAACCTCTGAGGTAGAAGAATCCCCACAGTAACTTCCTGAGGATATTTCCTTCAGGGAGATTCTAAAACAGAGAGGCAGCTGGCAGTCCAGTAATCCTTCACCTTAGGAGTCGATGTACCTGGCAGCCTATGGTTCCCAACCAGCTACCTCCTGGGTGATTTCACCTACCGATGAGCTCATAGCTTTGATTTCTCGGTGGGCGTGGGAGACCCCAGATTCTATCGAACCTATCCTGCAGAGACCGAACAAAATAATTACCGCTCTAACTGACAAAAGGCCTTCTGGATAAAAGGGGTTGCAGTAGATGCTATGGTCATGGCAGTGATGACCAGGAAGGAACTTTCAGAGAAGAGTTCACCTATTCATCCTCATAAGGATTCCAGGATGATGGATGGATGCGGGAAGCAAGTGTTTTCTTCCGCGACCTTTGCCTTGTGATTGCTGAATTACCGTTCTCATTTCACCAGGTTGCAAAAGGATCTGATCAAAGTACTATCAGATACCCTTGAAGGAGCAGTAGCTGAGGGAGCAAGAGAAAAGGTGGCTTCCCAGTTAGCGACCCTACAATCTGTAACTCTTCCATGAGGCTGATTGCACATGCAGCCAAAGGAACGAGTAGAGCGGTGGGTTCTGGCATTTCTATGAGGAGCATACCTGGATGCACCTATGCAACTTTGCAGAGCCTTTTAAGTCTTCATTCATCAATGCACCATTTGACGGTGCTTCAGTTTTTGGTCCCAAGGTCAAAGATGCAGTATCCAGGTGTGAAAAAGAAGGCAAGACTCTTTTTGCCGTGGACATACGTTTTTTTTTTTAGTTCCTCCGAGACCTTATCCTAAAGATCAGAAAAGGAGTTGAAAAATGTGGTTCAGAATGTCTCTGGGGTCTTGCCAAGGCACACATGGAGAGTTTTACCTCAGAGGCAGGGGGAGAAACAATAATGGAAGATGCCACCATCATGGCAGAGGAAGCCTGCAGAGCCAATGGTCCCAGGAGTCTTTCTTTAGGAAACGCTTTTAGCACTCCTGAAAGGAGATCTGATTGTCCACCTTTGGAGACAATCGGGGGTAGAATATCCCTGCACTGGAGAGCCTGGCAAAAGATAACATCCATTATGTAGGTGCAGAGGATAATATCCAGGGGTTACCAAATTCACTTCTGTCAACAACCCCCTCCAACTGGAAAATCTAAGACGTACCACCAAGTCAAAGGGATCATAATTCAAAAACTGCTGGAAAAGAGTCATCCAAGAGATACCCCGAAACCAGAAAGGATTCAGAACTTACTCAAGGCTCTTCTTGGTTCCAAGGAAAATGGGGGAATGGAGACCAATTCTGGACTTCAGCATTTTGAACAAGTCAGTTCGACATTGCACGTTCCAAATAGTCACGTTGCAGTCCATACTTCCTTGGAACAGGATGATTGGATGTGCTCTGTAGATCTTCAGGATGCGTAGTACCATATAAAAATGGACAGACATTCCATAAGATACTTATGCTTCCAGCTGGGAGCCAATCATTAGCAGTTCACAGTGCTGCCCTTTGGGTCTCACTACCACTCCCAGTGTTTTCACCAAATTCAAGGCAGTGGTTACGGCTCAACAGAGATGACAACCATTCCGGGTGGTTCCTTATTTAAATGACTGCCTCATATCTTCCCCAACCAGGCATCGACTTATCCATGCAAGAGACTCTGTCCTTCAGATCTGTACAGAACTAGGCATAACCATCAGTTAGAAAGCCAACAGGTTGAAGAGATCAGTAATCCTCATTGCCAAATATTGTCCTTGACAAATCTGGTTTCCATTCTTCTGGCCTCGTTTACAGAAGGAACCCTGGATTCTAGAACACATTCTGCACCTTCTGTCACATCTGACGGGAATGATTCATCCCACCCTTCACAACCTCAAACTGATGGCTTAGTTATTCCAACCCCATAGATTCCCAGACAAACCCATACTGTCCTCATCAACATGTTTTGATGTCCTCTCACAAATCATCCACTCAAAAACTTTATAGGAGTAAATGAAAGAGGTTTGTAATTTGGGCTCAACAGCATTATGTAGATCCTCTTACTGCTCCTATTCCCTATGTTCTAGAATTCTTAACCCCCCCCCCTTTCAGTAATGGAGTAGCTGTCTCTACAATTAAGGTACATTTAGCAGCCATTTTAGATTTTCACATTGGAAAGGATAATCTCTCTTGTTTCCCCACAAACTTTGCATAGCCTTCTTCAAAGGGACCCTGTTTTTAAGGCCTCCCCACAAGGACCCCTCTCCCCATGTGACCTTAATTTGGTACTGTGTGTTCTTGTTCAGCCTCCATTTGAACCTGCAGTGACTTGTAATAAGTTTCTATCTAGGAAAACTATCTTTTTGGTGGCCGTTACATCTGCAAGACGAATATCAGAAATTCAGGCACCATCTTACCAGTCCCCGTATCTGATTTTTCATAAAGACAGGTCTCTTTGTGTACCAACCCTTGCTTTCTGCCCAAAGTTGCTTCACAAACAAATATTAATCAGACCATACATTTGCCTGTTTTCTTTCCTAACTTCAGAAATAAAGGCAAGCATGTTCTACATTTGTTAGATGTCCATAGACTGGTTTCTTTTTGCACAGGACTAAAGAGTTTCAGAAAGCAAGTTAATTTATTGCCTTTGCAGCCCATAGAAAAGGCCTAACAGTATCCAAAGTTACCTTGTCGAAATGGCTGTCTGATTGCATTTCATTTATTTCACCACAAACTGTATAAATCCTTCCAAACCTGTTCGAGCTCACTCAACCAGGTTCATGGCCACAACTGCAGTCTTCCAGACCAGTGCCTCCATGGGTGAGATTTGTGCAGCGGCTACATGGGCAAACCATCACACCCTTATCACTCATTACAAGTTGGATTTGGTCTCCAGGGGAAGAGCCTCCTTTAGTTCGATGGTACTGAGAAGGATCCTCCCACGAGTCCACCTGCGGTAGAGGTAGCTGGGGACTCAAGTCCCATATGTGAGGATGAGATAAAAAAAATTGACAATATCCGATAAAGAAGTTACCCACTCACCATAATGTTACATCTGTATTGTCGATTTTTTCATCTCTTCACTCATCCCCTCCCTCCAACCTCCTTCCTTTGTTTTTCCAACCCCCTTCCTTGTTTTTTTCTGGTTGAATGGGAAGTGAAATTCTGGCCATTTTTTTTTTTTTTTTATCTCCACTACTCCAGAAGTGGTCTCCTTAAAAAATTTTTCCAAGTTAAAGTTCAATTCTTTCTTCTATGGGAATAATTCTAGCAAACAAGATCTGAGGTAACAAGGAGAGATGCATTGTGGGTAAGGGGGAGGTATCAAGACCTTTTTACTAACCACAAACTTAGTAACAACCAAGTCTGATCCTATGGGTCGGATCCGGACCCATATGTGGCGACAGATGAAAAAATCTGCAATACAGATGTAACATTATGGGTAAGTACATTATCTTTTTTTTCTTGTGGCCATTACCTCTGTAGGAGAATTTCAGAAAACAAGCATTGTCCTCTAAACCTTCCTACTTGATCTTTTATAAGGACAGAGTCACATTATATACCAACGTATCTATCCTTCCTAAGGTGGTGTCAAAATCCAGTTTCAGTCCGTCCCATCAATCTGCCAGTTTTCTTTCTGAAATGTGCAAACAAAGGGGGGAATATATGTTGAATGTATAAGATGTTCACAGACCATTGTTTTAACTTGCATAGAATAAAAGAAATTAGGAAGACGGATCAGTTATTTGTGTTCTTTGCAGATACTAACTTGGGAAAACCAGTTGCAACGGTATCCATGGCCAGATGGTTGATGGATTGCATATAATTTTTCTACTACAGGTCAAGTCTAACCTTACCAAAACCTTTAAGAGGCCCATTCAATTAGTTCTGCGGCAGCTTCAGTGTTTCTATCTAGAGCTTCCATAGACAACATGTGCAGCTGCTGCTACTTGGGCCAATCCTCATATCTTTATCACTCATTACAAACTGGATCTGGTCTCTAGGGGAAGAGCAGCCTTTGGCTCAGCTGTGCTCAGTAATATCCTTCCTTAGAGTCCACCTAGGAATTTAGATAGCTGGGTACTCCACCCCAACAGTTGAGGATAGAATGAAAATTGACATCAGATAAAAATGTTAATGTACTTACCATTAATTTCCATCTGTGTTGTTCTGTGTTCCTCAACTTCCCATCCACCAATCCCCAAACTTTTTACAGTGGATCTCTGGAAGAATGAAGAAATAAGGATGCCACTGTCCTTAATGTTAAGCTCCAGATATGGCTTATTCCGTTAGGAAATTTATAATCTTCTAGATCAGATTATTTTGTTTCTACCCGATCTTCATGATGTGTTGTCCCAGTGAGTGGTGGAACCAGTTCCTCTTTCCATTTTGGGGAACGGTATTTATTCAGTGATGTTCTTAGTGTCAGAGAAAGAAAATGTTTGGAGACCTCTTCTGGATCTTTATTTCCTAAACCTGTATGTGATAGTGTCCATATTCCAAGTTATGTCACTTCACAACGTGTTACCTCTTCCTCTTTCAAATTTTCTGATAACAGTAGACTTTGGATACGTATCACATCCCTGTTCATCCAGACTTCAGACATTTCTTAAGGTTGTGTGTGCCTGGATCACATGATCATCTGCCTTACCTTACCCTTTTATATTATCTACTGCATCAAGACAGTTCACAAAGTGTATGACTGCGGTTATAGCTGTTTTCAGATTACGCATTTTCCCATACTAAGATGACTTGCTTATATTTCTTCCAAGAGAACATTCTAATGTCTTTCTTGACTCCTTCGCACAAGATTGTGTTACTAGGATGTCAGTTATTTTATGTATGTATTTAACATTTATTTACTGGGAATGTCTGACTGGGGCAGAGCCCATTTTCACTGGCGACCCAGGGAGAAATGCTCCAGATGCATGTGTTTCGAATTTGGGAGGAAACCCACACAAATGTAGGGAGGACATGCAGAGACTGCACAGAAGGCAGCCCAGCAGAGAACTGAAACTGAGAACCTCTTATTGTGAGGTGACAACAATGATCAGTGCACTGCTGCATCACCCAATTAGACACCTCAGTTCAAAGAGCTTTTTTTCCTCAGAAAATATGTATATAGGATTTTGGGTCTCCTGGGATCTATGATTCTCATACCCCTGGCAAGACTCCACATGAGAAAGATAGTGGTCTCTGAAGTCTCTTTGGTTCCAGCTCTAATACTCTTTATCTTTTCAAATCCTGCACTGGTGTAAGACAAACCATTTGATGAAAGAAAATGTATCCTTAGTTCCTCGTTTCCCCTTCTCCTTCACTGCTCCAAAGCAGTCAGTCACTACAGATGCTTTGGGCTTTGCTTGTGAAGCAGTTTTAGGAAGGATAAAAGTGCAGGGGGTGTGGAGCAACAAGGACAGATGCAAGCACATAAATATCAAGGAAATGCTTGCCCTGATCAAGGCACTGAACTCCCTGAACCATCTTTGGTCCCTGGGACTGCTTTAAATATTTACAGACAATGCTACAGTCATGTGGTACATCAACAAGCAAGGGGAATCAGATTATACTCCTTTTGCAGACCAACCATGCTAGTTTGGGATATAGCTTCACAGTAGAATCTCAGTCTACAGGCATCCTGCATTCCATAAGAGCAAAACTGTGTGGCGGACAAGCAGAGCAGAACTAGGCAGTCCCTCATGAACTTGAAACTAGATCAGGGCATCTTCCAAGATTTGATCCATCTGTAGGTAGTTCAAGTAGACATTTTTCCTCCTCCTCTGAACAGTCAACTAGTAAGGTTCTTTTTCCAGGACTCCATGCAAGATGGCCTTGGAAAACAAATGCCTTTCCTTTTCCTAGGACATAAATGTTCCTGCATACTTTTCCACCCTTTCCACTAATGTCCAGGGTACTTTTGTAGACTCAGTAGGAATCCCCAAAGGCCATTTTGCTGACTCCCTTTGGCACAGGCAAACATGGTTCTTCCCTTTTTATTTTTTTGTAAATGGTCAGGGGGCAATCCTTACAAAATTCATCTTCTCACACAAGAATAGGGCTGCTGTTGTGTCTGTCATATTATTGCATGATGAAAAGAGCGAAAGCTCTTTCATCAAAGCAATAATATCGAAATGACAAAAAAGTGAGCACACGGAACAGCAATTTTTTTCCCAGGAAAAAAAACTTTCCGTTCCACAAAAAAAAAAAAAAAAAAAAAAAAAAAAAAAAAAGTTTAAACACAAAATGTAGTGGGGGCATTGCCCCCTTACTTAAATATACCAACTCCGAGATCGCACCATAGTGGAGGAAATAGCAAAGTCCCAAAGACGGCCCACCGATTTTTTTCCCCTTTGAAAAAAATCAATGTTCCGTGAATTTGCTTTTTTCTGCTTTCGACATTATCAGATCGATGAGTGTTCGCTCTTTTCATCGGGTGATAATGTGATATAGACCCCTGTTTAATACACCCTGACATTAATCATCTTCAGTTGACTGCCTGAACGATGGTCTTAATTCCTTTTAGACACCTGTTTACTGAGGACATGCAGCAGGTACTGATGGAGGTAAGAAAGTCTGCTAGAAGAAAATCATATATTGGCAAATAGAAAAAGTTTTCTCATTGGTGCCAACATAACCATCCCCCTTTCAGGGCTAGCTTTTGTCTGGTTTTACAATAGTTGTTTGATCTACTATCCTATGGCCTTTCTTATTCCTCAGTCAAGGTTTATTTATTGGCCATTTCAGCATGTCTGTCCATGAATCCTCCTATTTCAATTCAGTGTCATGTCAATATGTTCTTGAAACAAGTTTTGCATAAGAGGCCTCCAAGAAAACTGGTGGTCTGTCCTTGGGATCTTAATTTTGTGTTAGAGAAACTAACACATGCTCTGTTTGAGCTAGCTGATCCTTTTTAACATGAAAAACAATTTTAAATTATTGCTCTGATCTCTGCAAGAAGCGCATCAGAGTTGCAAGCTCTTATGGTGAATCAGCTGCACCTCATATTCCATAGGGACAGGGTTTCTTTGAAAATAATCCCTATTTTATGCTTAAAGTAGTATCAGAGTTTAATTTAAGCCAAACTGTCCATCTACCATTTTTTTCTGAATCTGAAGTTGAGAAAGTATACTCCATACCTTGGATTTCCACAGTCAACTCCAGTACTATCGTGACAGAACTAAGTCTTTCACATCTTCGGATCAATTGTTCATTTCTTGTAAAGGTCAGAAGGGGCAACCTGTGTCAAAACAGACTATTTCCATGTGGTTGTTTAAGGCTGTTACCTTTTGTTATACTCATCAACATAACAAAACTCTTCCAAGCAAGGCCAAGGCCCACTGTACCAGGGCCTTGGCTTCTTCTATGGCTTTTTAGAAAGGGTTGAATCCTAGAAGTATTCTAGAAGCTTCTATGTGGTCCTCTGTGCATACTTGCACAAAGCACTATAGGCTTGATTCCTTCTGTAGGTTCAGGTCAAGTTTTGCTAAGACCATTCTCCAGAGCTCCTGGACACTTTTTCAACCTCCCAAATGTAGTTAGCTATGGTAATCTGACCATATAGCTAAGGCTACTGCAGCAGCAGCAGGCAATGTGACAAATCTAATACAGTTGTACAAGATGAAGTTGACATAGCAGTAGATTTTCGAACGAGTCACCACTGTTTGTCACCCCCCTCCCTTTTTTTTGCCAGGATGTGGACAATTATTTTATTTTTTTATTTATATTTTTCCCTATCATTGTCACTTCAGGACTCAGCCTTCCTCTCTCTGTTATCAGGAAAGTTTAGAAGGGCTTGGTATCCAAACTTGCCTTTAAATTAACTCAGCTTGAGTTGCCTGACATTTTGGGTGTGAGGAAGGTGCCCTGAAGCTTTGGAAGTTGGTTGACTGTTATATCCTTGGCAGATTATAACCCATGTAGCTAAGGCTACTGCAACAGTGATCACTCTAATTATAATTTTACTCAGACAGCTGTACTTTTCCTATTTTAGAAAACCTTCTTTCTGGTAACTATTACTGTGGCAGAGCCTTCTGTGTTTTCCAGGTCTGCAGACAAACCCTCTAAGTTACTGACAGTGCTCTTCCTTCATATAAAGGCAGCAGCAGGGGATTGGACAGATTGGGAAATAAGGATATGTCTTCCCCTCTGGCCTTTAGAGGTCTGAATTGTCATACTCAAATGACTAAATATTTATCTTTTCTCAACAATTTAAATAAAACTTTGTTCTCTCATGAGGAACTTACCAGTAAGTGAAAGGCTTTATCTTTGGTAGCTCATGCTTCCTAAGTAGCTAGACATGGCATTAAATACAGCTGTGATGCAGTGGAATCTTCCTCTAGGGAAGCTGCTTCAAGTTCTATGATCACGAAGCATGTATAGTTACATTTTCAGCCCCTTCCAGAAGATATTAATGCTAACCTGATTGACTATGTGTTAAACAAGGACCTTATGTTCTTCAGGATTCACTGTTGCAGTCCTAACTTGTGGAGATGTTCTTCGTTTTCCATTGCTGCAGTCCTTACTATTGGGTATAGTCCGCGTCCAGTCGGCCCGAATACCAGAGTATAAGGCTGACGTCGGTCATGGCGCCTTAGACTGACGTCAGTACGTCAGGGTACTAATGCGCATGACCGACGTCATATCCTCAGTCTTTTTTGCCGCATGGTCCGATGCAGAAGCAGTTTTGCGAGTGCAGGTTGGCGTTCTGAAATATTTCCGAAACCGGAGTTTCAGACCGAAACAGAGTTGGCTAAGTACCCCGTTGGGGAACATTTTGGTTTTTTCTTGCCTCAGTATTTCACCGGATGTCAGAAAAAGTGAATAACTGTATTTCTTGTGGGAAACAGATACCTCATAGGGATTACCATACCTTGTGTATACCTTGTTTAGGGCCTGAGCATGACGTAGTTGGTTGCCGCTCTTGTGCTAGGTTTAACAAACGCACTATTAAGAGGAGGTTAGACTGTGCCAGGTTAGTGTTTGGGAAGCGTTGCAATTATAAAATGCCGACGGATGCTCCGGCGCCCGCTTCGCCCAAGAAGCGCAAGGACAAATCAGTGAAGCCTAGGGTTGATGAACCGGCAGTCCCGGACGTCGGTTCTTTAGAAGGCTCAGTGGAGCCAGAGGTTTTGCCAGGAGTTTCCATGGAGTCTCAGGCAGAAACTTTACTATTACAGGATGTGCCTTCTCAGGAGGTAGGCCAGGCTGAGGGGCTTCTCAGGTAACTGTTCTTCCCTCTCTTCCCAAGGTAGTTAGAGCCTCTCCTTCTGTTGCCAATACTTCTTTGAGAGGTAGGCCTAGTTCAGCTTCAGTGGGGGCTTCTCCTAGCATTTCGGGTTCTGTACCTAAGAAACATATGCTTAAAATGGCAGAAGATTTGATTACTATGATTAGAGGTTCTATGCCCCCGCCTGATAAGAGGCCTAGGGTGGAACCGGAGTTTGATAGTTTTGAACAGTGTTCAGAGGCTTCAGAGTCTTCTACGGAAGACTTGCAGGAGTATCCTACTTATTCTGATTCTGATGTGGATGATTCCACTCCTACAGCTTCTCCTCCTGAGGATTTCTCATTTTCAGAGACTCTGCATTCCATGAGGGAGCATTTTAAATGGGAAGGCCAGGATTACTCTGATTCCAGGAAAAGGCTTAGGGAATTCTTGTTTTGCCCCAGCATAGGCCCTTAGCTATTCCTCCTGTGTTGAATGTGGTGGAAGATGTTTTGCAGAGGCTTCCCTGAACCCTGACTCTTTGCCTCCTGCTCCTGTTAAACCTGATAGGTATTATAGGGTGCCCGAAGCTCATAAGTATTTGTTTAAGAGTCCTAGGGCGGACCTAGAAACTGTTTCTCAGGGGCCTAAAGGTGTTAAAGCTTCTGTGGTTAAAAATCCTGTTCCCACTGATAAAGAGGCAAGGGCTTTGGATAGGTGGGGAAAGAAAGTGTATACTTCTTCCACTCTAGCCATGAGAGCGTTGAATTGTCAGTTTCACATGCTAAAATATCAAAATTATCTCCTTTCACAATTGAAATCTAAGGTGGATGCTTTGGCGGAAGGTATTGAGTGTAAAGAGTTGCTGGATTTGGTTCATGTGTCTGAACAAGTGGGTAAGCATTCCTTGCAATGTGGTTTTGATGCTGTACAGGCCTCCTCGAGGGTGGCTGCTACTAGTTCTGTTCTTCGCAGGCATGCCTGGTTGAAGGATCAGAATTTAGCTGAGCATGTTAAGACAAGGATTTTAGATGCTCCTTTACAGTCTGATGTGTTGTTTGGATCGCCTGTGGAAGCAGTTTTAAAGAAAATGGAGGACAAAGCTAAGTCTATGCAAACTGTTAAAGATTTTTTGCAGGTGCAGCCACCGAAGTTTAGTAGAAATTGGCCTGCTAAGGGGTGGACATATCCTGCTTATGATTCCCAGTCTAGGGGTAGGTTTAGACGTGGTAGGGGCAGGGCTCAAGGTTCTTTTAGGCCTAGATCAGGGAGTTCACCTGCTCAGACTTCTGGTGAGGGCAGGGGTCAGTCCTTTCGTAAACAGACCCAATGACCTGCCTTTTCAGCTGCCAGTGGATTCTCGTCTGGCAGCTCCTTTGGGAGGAAGACTGTCTCTTTTCAAAGAAAATTGGGATTTAATTACTCAAGACAGATGGGTGTTGGATATCATTCACCACGGTTACAGGTTTTATTTCCACACAATGCCCCTTTCAAAGGCATGCCAGACGTTCCGCCTGCACAAAGAAAAGAGGCTCACAAGCAAGTTTCTCAGTTACTCCAGATGGGGCCATTCAGCCAGTCCCTGTATCAGAAAGGGGCCTAGGATTTTATTCTCGCCTGTTCCTAGTACCAAAGAAGGGGAACACGTGGAGACCAATTTTGGATTTATCTCTCCTCAACACTTATCTGGACATTCCCAAGTTCAAGATGTTGACGTTACAACAACTTTTACCTCTGCTGGGCAAAGATCACTGGATGGTAACTTTAGATCTCAAGGAAGCTTACCTTCATGTGCCTATAAGGCTAAGTTGCAGGAAGTATCTGCGGTTTCGAACTGGAAATTCTCATTATCAGTTCTCTGCATTGCCCTTTGGCTTATCTACTGCGCCCAGAGTATTCACAAAGGTTCTGGCTCCAGTGATAGCTTACTTCAGGCTTCAAGGAATTCAAATCTATCCTTACTTGGACGACTGCCTGATTCTGGCTCAAGAAAAGGAAGACCTTCTACAGCATCTGGAATATGTTATAGCAGTGCTAAGATGCCTAGGGTATTCTGTGAACGAAATAAAGTCCAGTCTAGTACCCTCTCAAGACATGTGCTTTCTGGGTGTGAGACTGAATACAGCAGCCCAGATGGCCTTTTAACCCCGGACAAACAAAAGAGTCTGTCACTTTACTTCCATCAACTATCTCATCAGTCCGTGCTGACTGCAAGGACAGTCCTTCAAGCATTAGGGTTCATGGCATCTTGTATTCTGGTGCTTCCCAATGCCAAACTGCATATGAGGAAGCTACAATGGTATCTCAAAAATGTATGGACACAGCACTGCCAGGATTTGGACACTGTCATTCAAATAATACCTTGCCTTCAAAAGAATTCTTGTGGTGGGCTCAGGAATGTCACCTAAACAAGGGACTCTCTGTGACCCGGCCAGAGGCAAGTCAGATTTTAACGACAGATGCCTCGGACATTGCTTGGGGAGCTCATCTAAATGGAAAGTGGATACAAGACAAGTGGCCTGCCAGACTACAGCATCTACATATCAACATGAAGGAGATGTTAGCAGTCCAGTTTGCATTAATGGCTTTCAAGGAGTTACTTCTTCCAGGGCAGGTGTTGATTCTAACAGACAACACAACTGTCATGTGGTACATCAACAAGCAAGGGGAACACATTCTTATCCTCTATGCAGGCAAGCAATGATTTTATGGGAGACTGCGCTAAGCTTGCAACTAACTCTTCAGGCAAGGTTTCTGCCAGGAGCACAGAACTCCTTAGCAGATGTGTTAAGCAGACAAATCATGGATCCCCACGAGTGGAAACTGGATCTTCATGTATTTCAGAAATTGACAGTGTCATGGGGAACTCCAGACATAGATCTGTTCGCTTCTCCACTAAACCACCAGCTGCCAAAGTATTGCACAAAGGGGTTTCATCACACAGCTTGGAAAGTGGATGCTCTGTCTTTCAGTTGGAAAAACCTTCATGTGTATGCCTTTCCACCTCTGCCTCTTCTTCCAAAGGTACTATTAAAGGTCAGACAAGACAGGCCAAGGATGATTTTGATAGCTCCAGATTGGCCTCGGCAACACTGGTACCCACTACTACGGAGTCTGGTAAAGAAGCCTCCATGGCCTTTACCTCTGATTCCTCATCTGTTATCTCAGAAGGACGGTCATCTGCTCAATGTCAAGCTTCACTCTCTTCATCTAACAGCCTGGCATATTCTGTGTTGAAACACAGCAGGTCTCAACTTCCTCAACAAGTTTTAAATGTGATTATGGAAGCTAGAAGACCTAGTACAAGGAGAGTGTACAGAAAAATGGAAGATATTTTTATTTTGGAGTACAGCAAAGAATTTGGAGATTTCTGAGCCTAATTTGAGTGTGGCTCTTCAATATCTTACTGAGTTATTGGACAAAGGTTTGTCCTTCTCTTCTATTAAGATTCATGCTGCAGCAATTTCAGCTCACTATGATTGTGACCCACCTTTGTTTTCGCATCCTTTGTTCAAGCAGTTTCTTAGAGGGGCAAAGAATATAAGACCCCACGTAGAGCTCCTACTCCTGCTTGGGATCTCAATTTTGTGTTGGAAAAACTTACTCTACAACCTTTTGAGCCTGCAGCTACTGCTGAATTGAAATACTTGTCATGGAAGACTGCTTTTCTGTTGGCTATTACTTCTGCAAGAAGGGTGTCTGAGTTGCAGGCCCTTATGGCAGTAGAGCCCTTTTGATTTTCCATAAGGATAGGGTATCATTACGTACTAATCCTTCCTTTATGCCTAAGGTGGTTTCTAGTGTGGCTTTAAACCAAACTATTCATTTGCCTACGTTTTATGCAGACCCTCAAAATAAAGGGGAAAAGATTTTGCACACTTTAGATGTACACAGGCAATTGCGTTATTATTTAAGCAGGACTAAGGATTTTAGGCAGTCTCAGCAGTTGTTTGTTTCTTTTGCTTTGAGTTCACAGGGCAAGCCTGTGTCAAAACAAACTATTTCTAGGTGGATTGGCTTTTGCATTGCATTTTGTTATTCCCATCATGGCAAGGAGATTCCAGCTGGGATTAGGCCTCATTCCACTAGGGCTACTGCCACTTCAACAGCATTTCTAAGGGGTGGCAACTAAGGATATTTTGGAAGCAGCTACTTGGAGTTCAGTGCATACTTTCTCTAAGCATTATCACCTTCCTATTTACTCTAAGTCTAGGGCTGGTTTTGCCACAGCTGTTTTGCAAGGCATGTTGTCAGCTCCTACTTCTTTATGATTTGCCAGCCTCCCTTACCTCTGCTTTGGGATTCTACCCAATAGTAAGGACTGCAGCAATGGAAAGCGAAGAACATAGTACAGTTTTGTACCTACCATAAATGTAGATGTTCGAGGATTCCATTGCTGCAGTCCAATTTACCCTCCCTCCTTCCCTCTGTGTTTAGGGGTGGTTGTGTAGGTGAGTTTACATGCTTATATTTTTGTATATATTCTTGTATATATTGTACATGTTTTTGGTGCAGGTATTTTGGGCCTTGTCTTTTTAGGGTCTTCTGACATCTGGGGCAAGAAAAGACTGAGGATATGACGTCGGTCATGCGCATTAGTACCCTGACGTACTGACGTCAGTCTAAGGCGCCATGACCGACGTCAGCCTTATACTCTGGTATTCGGGCCGACTGGACGCGGACTATACCCAATAGTAAGGACTGCAGCAATGGAATCCTCGAACATCTACATTTATGGTAGGTACAAAACTGTACTTTTTCCACCATTGAAGCCCTTGTCCACCGGTCCAACTACCAGAGATTTTGTAGCTAGTGGATGCCCTATCCGACCTCACTCCACTTGGGTATAAGGGTGGTAGGCCAGAGCCATGATCTCTGTTCTTTCTTGGCATCTGAGCTGGAAGCAGAGTGTCAGTCAGTGTGTTGGTCAGTCCACACCAGAGAAGGAAGACTCCAGAAAGCTTAGTACCCCATTAGGGAACCTTTTATGTATTGTTTGACTAATGTCAGAGAAAAGTTATTGTCTACTGTGGCAAACAGGTACTACACTGGGACTTCTGCTGTTTTTGCATGACTTGCGTGGGGCTGAATCACGATGTCCCCAACTATTGTTTTTATGTTCACTTTAACAGCAGGATCATTAGGCATAGGAGTGAGATTTTGGCAAGGTATCTTAGTAAGTTGTCAGGCCTTTTACATCCTGTGGCATCTACTGGTCAAGCTGAGGTAGACATCCCTTAGCAAAAAAGAGATAAGGAAAAATGATCCAGGCTTAACCCCAGCTCTCCATCGGCCAGTCCTCTTAGGCTTTGTTATCTGTGAAGAAGGTGAGGCACTTTGCAGCCCCCTTCTGCAACCAAAGTGGTGGCACAGGCCTTTATCAAGACCCATTCTAAGTCCGATATGTCTTCAGGCCCCTGATTGTCTATTCAAACCATAGTACTCTGTTCGTTGGTTGGGTCTGAGACCGCAATAGAGGTTTCTGATGACCACGCTATGACCAACAGTTCTTCACATCACCTAGATGTTGCAACAGCCTTTTCACCATGTGAGATGGTTGGTTGTTCTTGACCGGAGGTCGGTCTCAAACCAAAACCTAAGGCTGCTCACAAAAAAAAAAACAGCTCCAGCCCAGTCTCTGCTTAGGCCTTACAGACTCCCATTCCCAAGCATATCAACAGGATCTTGTGAGGTTGGCTGAAGATCTAATCTGTCTAGATCCAAGGGGACTCCTCCTTGGTTTTCTCTGGGTAAAAGAAAGAGACTCCCCCCAGAAGACCACTCTGATTATTTTGATTTTGATGATGTCTTTGACCAAGAGGAGTCTACTTTTGAAGAGGGTGCTTCTTTGGTCTCCTTTGGGGATTCAGACTTAGGGGAGAATCTTGCATCGGCTTTCCCTCTTGAGGATATTTCCTGTGGGGGAACTCTCTACACCATAAGGGAGCACTTCAAGTGGGAAGCACAAGACTACCTGCAATCTAAGAAGATAATTAGGAATTTTCTTAAGATCACTGAACACAAACCCCTCGCCATTTCTCCTGTCTTAGAGGTGATGGATGATGATTTCCATGACTCCTCCTTAAAACCGGACTTCCTGCCTCCTGCTCCTCGAAAGCCAAACAGGTTTTATAGGCTTCTGGATTCACACAAGCATGGCTTCTGGATTCACATAGGCAACTCTTTTAGAACCTTGTGCCAGACCCTGAGGTTGTGACCTCAGGCCTTGAGCAAGCAAAAGCTAGATCGTTCAAAAACCCCTTACCTACTGGACAGGGAAAGTACGGCCTTAGATTTGGCAAAAAAAGTTTACACATCTGCTGCTCTCACCATGTGGGCCTTGAACTGCTAGTTTCACAGTCAAATACCAGGAAACTCTTCTGGACCAAATGAAGCAGAAATTGAAAGGCATAAAGAACGAGGGCCTCTCTAAGGAGTTATTGGGCATTTGTAACTCCTGCTTTCGGGTAGCCAAACACTCCCTACACTGCAGTGACTGTGCTATAGAAGCTGCTAGTCAGGCTGCTACTAAGGGATGCCTGCGTGAGGGAACAGCTCCTCTCAGACCATATCAGGTCCAAACCTCATGGATGCTCCTTTGGGTAAAGGATTTCTCTTTGGTTCCGAATCTGAAGCTCTACTGAAAAAAATGGAAGACAAGACCAAGTCTGTGCAGACTGTTAAGGGCTTTCTTTGTCCATCCAGTTTGCTTCAGCAGGAGCCACACCACCAAGCATTGGTCCTTTCCTTCCCAACCCAAGGTTAGGCAAAGCAAGCCCCATAGGAAAGGAGCCAAACATGGCACCAATGGCCCAACCAATGGCATTGAGAAACAATTAGGCCAGGGGGGCTCATGCCTGCAGGGAGCAACAATGATTCAGCTATGATACTTGCTACTACACCCCCCCCCCCCACACACACACACACACACACACTTCCTAGGCTAGGAGGAAGGTTGGCACAACACTACTCCATAGAATCTGGGCTCACATTTCTACAGACCAGTGGGAACGAAGCATTATTTCAAAAGGTTACAAGCTCAAATTCAAGCAACTATTGATTCCCTCAGGTTTCCCATACATCCAGCCATAACAAAAAGAGGCATTGTCCCAGAACACTTACAAGGAAGAAGATTTTACTCCAGAGACTTCCAGATACCCAGAAAAGAAGGCACATGACGGCCAATACTAGACCTGTCAAGACTCAACCGGTTCCCGCAGGTCCAAAAATTCAAGATGCTAACCCTTCAAAAACTTCTCCCCATGATTTCACCTAGTGCTTTCATGGTCACCCTGAATTTAAAAGATGCATACCTTTTTATCTCCATGGAAGAATCACAGAGAAGCTTCTTACACTTCAGAGCAGGTACTGGGTACTGTCAGTTCTGCGCTGTGCCTTTGGCTTGTCTGCTGCAGCCAGAGTCTTAACGAAATGCCTAGCCCCTCTAATAGCCTTCTGAGAACAAAGGGAATTAAAATTTGCCCCTGTTTGGATGACTAAGTCATCCGGGCAACAAACCCAGAAAAACTCAGATCATACTTGCTTTTCACCAAAAACCTTTTAGCCTCTGTGCAGTTCCCCATCAATGCACAGAAATGTTAGACAAATGCCAGATGTAGAATCATGTTCCTGGGGGGTCCTACTGGATTCAGCCCTTCAGAAGGCTTTCTTACCTCCAGACAAGGTTGCTTTCCTGACTCTGTACTTCAAGCAAATAATGGTCAGGAATTACCTAACAGCCACGGAGTATCTTAGGGCCCTAGGTTACATGGCTTCTTGCATCCTCATGGTTCCCCTGGCCAGACTACACATGAGGAAGCTTCGGTGGTTCCTTAAAGTGTGGTCCCAGCATTTGCAGCCTCTTATAGCAATGATACAGCTGATGCCTCGTCTCAGGTAGGAATTTGCCTGGTGAGCCCACACATGCTCCCACAGTCCAGGTCTCCCATTCAGATTCATTCATCAGGAGCAAACTCTGATAGCAGATGCATCAGAAATAGCCTGAGGACCCTACTTCAACTACCTCCAGATTCCAGGAAAATGGGACTCCAAGTTCAGAGACAAACACATAAATGTAAAAGAATGTATGGCAGTTCAAAAAGGCCTGATGGCTTCCATTCCTTTTGGAAGGCTTGGAGTACTAGTAGTAATGACAGACAACACCACAGTTCTGTGGTACATACATAGGGGGAGGCAGACACACTCTTATCTGCTTTGCTGCCTAGCAGTGGATGTTTGAGAAACAGATTCACTCCCTGGGGTTGCACCTCATGGCACAGCACTTGCCAGGTGTACACATCCAACTATCAGATTAACTAAGTAGAGGCCTGTCAGACCCCCAGAGTGGCAACTGCATTGGGAAGAATTTCTCAGAATAGCTAAAATATGGGGTGTGCCGATGATGGGTCTTTTTGCCACCAAAGGAAATGCTCACCTGAAAAAGTTTTGCTCCAGGGACAAAATGAAGTCGTCCTGAAAGACAGATGCTCTCTCTTTCACTTGGACAGTCCTTTTCCTCTGTGCTTTCCATCCAGTACCACTGCTCCCCAGATTATTGCCAAATATGAGAGAAGAGGGTCCAAGAGTAATACTAATAGCCCCAGATTGGCCCAGACAGCACTGGTACCCTCTGCTAATCAGCCTGACCAGCACAGAAGCATGACAGCTGCCGCAGAGAATGGACCTATTAATACACTACAGGGCAAGATTGTACACCCCAGTCTGTGGACACTCATATTGTCAGAATGGATGATATCTTGATTTCATGGAAGGAATCTCTCCTTGACAAACAGGTACTGGATATTCTAAAAGAGGCCAGGAGACCTAGCATAGGGAAATCTTGCTCTGCCAAATGGAGAAGATTCACCATTTGGTGCAGGCAAAAGGCACAGAGCCCTCATCTAGCCAAAATTCCTTTTATCCTGTCTTATTTAGCCAGCCTTTTTGACAAAGGACTGTCTTGCTCCTCCATAAAAATCCATGCTTCAGCTATCTCAGCCTTCCTGCCTTCTCAGCCTCCTCTCTTTTCACACCCCTTCATGAAATAGTTTCTTAGAGGGATTGTTCACATTAGGCCTTCAAGAAGGCCTCCAGTTCCATACTGGGACCTCAGTTTTGTGTTGGAGAAACCAACCCTTCCACCCTTTGAACCAGCTGCTTTCACTGAGTTAACATTTTTGATCCAGAACACTGCCCTGTTACTAGCTATCACCTCAGCCAGAGGAGTTTCTGAGCTTCAGGCCCTAAAAATGTGTGGAACCCTTCATCATCTTCCACCCAGGCAGTCACTCACTCAGGACTTATTCCTTTATGCCCAAGGTGGAAACGGACCTTGTTGAACTAATCCATACATTTGCCTACCTTCTTACCCAACCCCCAGAACAAGGGGGAAAAGGATCCTTCATTCCTTGGATGATCATAGCAACTGCATTACACTTGGACAGAATCAAGCGAAGGAAATCAGTTCAACTGTGTATGGCCTTTGCCAGTAGCTCTGGGGGGACCCTGTCTCCAGGTAAACCTTCTCCAAATGGATTTCCCACTTCATCTCTTCTGTTACAGACATTGTGGAAAGAAACCCCTGATGCTTTAAGGACACATTCCACTGGGACTACCACTATCTCTACTGCATTTCTTAAAGTGGTGCCCGCTAGGTACATTTTGGAGGCATCATCTTGAAATTCAGTGCATACATTTACCAACCATTACCATATTTCTGCCTTCTCCAAGTCTAGGACAGGATT
The DNA here is from genome assembly GCF_019279795.1 of Protopterus annectens. NCBI lineage: Eukaryota > Metazoa > Chordata > Ceratodontiformes > Protopteridae > Protopterus > Protopterus annectens. The sequence goes on from NC_056741.1 coordinate 918,571,091, forward strand.
TGCCACTGCCATCTTGAAGGACATACTCCACTCTCCTTAATCTTTCATCCTCCTTTCCTTTCAGCTTTAGGAGTCATCCCACATGTTAGGACTGCAACTGTGAAACATGAAAAACCTGGTACAGTTGTGTACACTTACCATAAATGTAGATGTTGGAGTGTATTCACTGTTGCAGTACTCTTTCCCTCCCTCCTTCTCCCCTAGCCTTCTCTGTAGGCTGTGACCTTCTCTGTTGTCAGTCATATTAGCCCTCTTTCCTACTTCTTCCTGAATTAACAGGGCCCCAGAACCTGGGCCTCTGGGGCAATCTGGGGGGGGGGGGGCTCTTACCTTTAGGGGCAAGAAAATTTCTGCGATCATGGTACCCAGCCGACTACCCTTATACCCAAGCATAGTGACATTGGATAGGGCGTCTGCCAGCTCCAGACGGAGGGAAACTATTCTCTGGTAGTCTGGCTGGCCAAGGGTTTCCATGGAGGGAAATTCCACAAGTTAGGACTGCAGTGAACTACCATGAAAGCCATCACTGTAAGAGCAAATCACCAGGAATGTCTATGAGCTACTGAAGGGAATAAAACCCACCTTCAAGGAAAATGACAAAGAAAGGTTAAAGTGAGCCAGGTCAGATCTGAAAAAGGGCATCAAAGAGGCAAAGGGAGGGCATATGGAAGGAAAATTCAGATCTTCTTCCAAGACATGAGTGACACGAGAAGCATATGGCAGGGGATAGAGCAGCTCACAGACTACAAGTCCAATCACCCCAGTGTGATGACAGCTTGGAATTCCTAAATGAACTGAACTCATTTTTTGGCAGATTTGAAGAGGACACCACCATCGTACCTTAAACACTGACAAAGAGGAGACAGTTCTCACCTTAAACTCCGAGGAGGTGAGACTTCAGCTTAAGAAGGTGAATCCTAGGAAGGCTGCTGAACCAGACAACATACCTGGCAAGGTGTTGAAGGGATGTGCTGATCAGTTATGTCTGGTACTGACAGACATCTTCAACTCATCCCTTGCTATGGAGAAAGTTCCCATGTGTTTCAAGGAAACAAGTATTGTCCCACTTCCAAAGAAACCCAACTCTACTTGCCTCATTGATTTTAGACCAGTCACCTTAATCTCAAATGTCATGAATTGCTTGGAGAGGATTGTGAAGAAACCTGTATCTGCGAGTCTGCCTAAGTCCTTCAATCCACTCCAATTTGCATATCAGGCAAGTAGACTGCGGATGCTATATCAGTCACACTACACCTTGCATTAAAACACCTAGAAGGGAGGAACAACTACGTAAGGATGCTGTACATCGACTTCAGTTCTGCATTCAACACAGTGGTACTGATGCAACTGGTGGATAAGCTTGTGAAACTTGGGATAAACAATCACCTATGTAACTGCAGTCTTGACCTTCTGATTGGTAGACCCCAGTGAACATGCGCTGGAAACACCTCTCAACGCATAGTCCTGAGTACTGGTGTTCTCCAAGGTTGTGTGCTCAGCCCCTTGCTCTTTACTATCCCAACCCATGACTGTACTGCAAAACACAAGTCAAACTGTATTATAAAATTCGTGGGTCTCAGTGGTGGGAATGAACATAACTACAGGAATGAGATGAACACTTTGATTACCTGGTGTGACAGGAACAATCTGGACCTGAATGTTAAAAAGACCAAAGAAATGATTATGGACTTCAGGAGAAAGGCAACAGTTCACCAACCACTCACTATCAAAGGGGAGGTAGAAAAAGTCAAAACAACCAAGTTCCTGGGCTTTACATTTCTGATGACCTCTCCTGGGCTGCTAACACCAACCATATAGTCAAGAAGGCTCAACAGAGGGTTCACTTCCTGAGAAAGCTCAAAAAGGCCAGGCTCCCACTGTCTGCTCTCACCACTTTTTATAGGGGAGCTATCGAGAGCATCCTCACTAGCAACTTCATAGCATGGTTCAGCAACTGCACAGTGCTGAGAAGAAGAAACTACAGAGGGTGGTGAGGGTGGCTGAGAAAATCTTGGGCACAAACCTCTCTTCTATTCAGGAGCTTTTCTTTATAAGAGCAAGAAAGAGAACATACAAAATACTAGCTGATTTGACCCATCTGGCCCACAACTGGTTCTCACAACTTGCATCTGGAAGGAGGTACCACAGCTTCCGCTGTAGGACTACCAGATTCAGGAAGAGTTTGTATCCTAAATCTGTGAGACTTGTTAATATGGACACCAGCCATAATACCAGATACACTGAAGCCTCTTTTTTTTCATTTAATCCTGCTGCTCTGAGCAATTACCGCCAGCATTACTATTATGCAATATGATGGCTATACTGAGTCACATATAAAGTTAACAAGTGCAATATGGTAACTAAACAGCTCTTCTTCACTAGTCTTTATTTATTCTCTATCTTAACAGTGTAGGGGTTTGGTGGTGGGTATTTATTATTTATCATTGGATAATGGGTATTGAATGTGTTTATGTAATGTGAACTATGTCATGCATGTCATACATGTTATTTTCTTTCTTGTGTTATTCTTTGATATCGCTCTATCTACGCTATTTGCACTGCATCTCTCAAGTGAACTGACATATATAATTTCGTTTAGGCTGCACTTGTGTGGTCCTAAATGACAAAGTTTCTTTGAATCTTTGAGTAGTGAATACACTCCCACATCTACATTTATGGAAAGTGTACACAACTGTACTTTTTGTCCAGAAGCTGACAGTATCTTCACACAGTTGCAGGAGCAAGATAATGTTATAAGGAACTGTAGACAATTCTTTATTACTTCTGTGCCAAGATACCAAAGGAAGTACCTTGCAAAACCCACTTGCTTCATTTTCTGGGAACCCAGGCCTTCTCATAAGGCTAAGAAGATACTTTTGTAAAGTTTCCAGGACAAATCTGACTCTAGATCTTGGAGGCCTGCTTACCCAGATTGAGTCTTCCTGACTACCTTCTGTCCCTCCTTACCCCTTGGTCCATCCCTTCCCCTGTCCAAGGGCCTTACCTCGTCCCTAAAAACTGGCTACTTCTCACTTCAGACAAATGGGTGCTTTCAGTCATTCGAAAGGGGTACAGAATGACACAAAATCAGATTAATTTTCATTGTCCATTTGTTCTAACCATGCTACAGCAAGACACAGTGGTGCCAATGCCTCCACAATATGTGGGAAAAGGGTTCTCTTCCAGAATATTCCTCATGCCCAGAAAAGGAGGAGACTGGGGACCAATTCTGGATCTCGCCATCTCATTGTTTCATCTTTCAAGATGTTGTCCCTGCAATCTCTGCTTCCATTCATCCTTTCTCAAGCCTTCCTAGTGTCTTTAGAGCTAAAGGATGCCTATATCCTATTTTACCTGCCTACAGGAAATTTGAGGTTTTTACTGACTCTCATCACACTTTGTTCTCTGCTTTTCCTTTTAAACCGTGTACAGCCCTGAATCTTCACAAAGTGCCTCACCTCAGTATTAGTTTACTGCAAGATTTAAGTAGTCTACATATTCTCTTATTTTGATGACCTGTTAATACAGTCTCCTTCTAGCAGGTACACTTGACTCTTATCAAGTTCACCATGGTCCTACTTTAGGTCCTGGGTTCCACCATCAGTCTGAGAAGTCAGCATTTAAACCAACCAAAGACTTTGTTTTCTTGGAGTGCAGACTAGGCACCAAACTCATACAAGCTTTCCATCCTCCAGGCAAAGTGCAAAGCCTAACCAGTTACTTCCTTTCTCTTTTCCCTCATTAGTCCTTTACCAGAAGGGAGATCCTCAGAGTACTGGGATTCATGGCAGCAGCCATCTCCATGGACCTCTTTGCTAGACTCCATATGAGGAAGATCCACTGGTACCTGAAATCCACCTAGTCCCAACATTCTCATTCCCTGGATGTACAGGTCCCTCTCTTGACTTGCCTAAAGAAGGACATATGGTGGTGGATATCACAGATAAAGCTTAAACCTAGGTCTTTCTTTCAAACTGCAGACATCACAACAGGAGCTGCACACAGACTTCTCAGAAAATACATGAGGTGCATGGACAGGTGACCTGAAAATTCAGGGGCAATGGCCTACAAATCTAAGATCAGAGCACATCACTCTGAGGGAGATGTGGGCACTGATAGAGGCCTTGCAGATTTCTCGCAGTCTTAGAAACCAGTTTGATTAAGAATTTTCACAGACAAAACAATGGTCATGTGTTATATAAACAAGCAGGGGTGCACCAGATCTTACCAGCTGTGCATACTGGCTCTTTCGCTATGGGAGTAGGCCACAAAAGCAAACCTCTCCCTCTTAGTGGTTTACATTGCCTCACAGGACTATGTCCTGACAGAAATTCTAAGTAGATCAGGGGAAGATCCCCACAAATGGATGCTGGACAGGAAGATCTTCCTGTACATAGTTCACAGTTCAGAAATGGGAGAGGGGTGCCACAGATGCAACTTTTTGCCTCCATTGACATCAAACAACTTGTGCTCTTTTGCACCAGGATCTACTGTTCTCAAGCTTGGAAAATGGATGCTGTGTGCTTCCCTTGGAAAGGGAGGTTCTTCTATGCATTCCCTACACTTCCCAAGATCTTATTAAAGATCCAAAGGGAATACCCTAAGATTTTTCTGGTGGCTCCCTATTGGCCAAGGCAGCATTGATTCCCCCCTTCCTTCCACCTAGCGAACGTCCGTCAACAAAAGTTTTCTTCCACAGTGGACTTGTTTGCACAGCAGAAGGGCTCACTACTTCATTGCAATCTGTCATCCCTCAGTCTGACATTATGGATAAGATTCTGATCCCATTTAGACACCAATTGTTGAGGACATTCTTAAGGATGTTCTTCGTGATTCACTGTTGAGTCATCACATTTGGGTTATCTGCTTGCAGTAGCCCTCAGTCGGCCTGATTATCAAAGTCTTGGGTCCTGCATTTATTGCTGTCTCATCTTCCATGACATCAGGTAGTCAGGGGTATAAAGCATGCAGCCGACGCCATTACATCAGTCTTTCTTGCAGTGCAGTGCCCGAAGCAGAAGCAGTTTGCAAGTGCTGGTTGGCCGACTCCTGAAATTTTTATTTTCGAGTTTCAGAACCAAAGTCTTCAACTAAAGCTAAGTACCCCACTGTGGAAACTTTTTCTTGCTCTAAACCAATGTCGGTAAAAGTCAATAATTGTATTTCTTGTGGAAGGCAAATATCTCAAAGATTTTCATTCGTACTGTATTCCTTGCCTAGGCCCTGACCACGACGTACCTCGCTGTTGGTTTTGTGCCTTATTTAAACCATGAACTATTTGTCATTGGTATATTTCTGCTTCTAAATATTTTGGTACTCTGTTCAATTATCCAGATATGTCTTCGGTAAGCCACCCGACATTGCGAAAAAATGCAAAGATAGACAGACAGGCCTCCTAGGTCCAAAGCTGCTGATGACACTTCTCCTAAGCTAGTCGCCAGTTTGCCGGTACTCAGTGAGGCGCTTTCGCAGCCCCTGATACCTGCTACTTCAGATTCGCAGGCCTCTACTGAGACCCTTTCGGAGTCTGGTATGCCACGAGATGCATCAACTGTGGAACCTGCGGATGTCTCTACCTTGGATGGGTCCGGAGCCGCTGTGCAGGCACCGGCTTCTGAGTGTGTATTCAGGCCTACTGACATTAAACCAATGCCATCTTCTTCTTCAAGGCCTAAAACTCAAACCATGCCTAGGAAACTGATGCCCAGACCGCATAGTCAGGCCTCTATGCCTAAAAAACAAATGATAAGAATGGCTGAAGACCTTATTACTTTAATCAGGAGAAGCCAACCTTCCCCCTCTAAGAGACCTAGGACTTAATCTGCTTATGATACTTCTGACCAGGATTCTGAAATTTCTGTCTCCTCTGATGACCAAGATTTACCTTTATCTACCTATGAGGATTCTGATGTAGAGGACACTATTCCTTCTGCTTCTCCCCTAGAAGATTTTTATTTTGGTGAAACCTTGCATACTCTTAGAGAGCATTTTCACTGGGGAAGCCAGGATTACTCTGATTCTAAAAAGAGGCTTAGAGGTTTTGTACTCCTGCCCCAACACAGGCCTTTAGCTATCCCTCCTGTGCCGGACATTGCTGATGATGCCTTTTCGGAATCTAGCTTGGCCCCTGACTCTCTACCTCCTGCTCCCAGAAAGCCTGATCGATATTACAGGGTTCCTGATTCTCACAAGTTTTTTTTAAAAATCCTACTGTGGATCCTGAGACCATTTCATAAGGACCCAAGGGCATTAAGGCTACTACTGCCAAAAATCCTACCCCCTCTGATAGAGATTTCAGGGCCCTGGATAGATGGGGTAAGAAGGAATGCACCTCTGCAACCTTGGCCATCAGGGCCTTAAATTGCCAGTTTCATATGTTAAAGTATCAGCAGCATGTTATTGGATTTCTTAAACAGAAAATTATGTTGATTCCTGATTGTGCTGAAAATAAGGATTTACAGGATTAAATGCATTCTGCTGAACGGGTTGGAAAACATAATTTGCAGTGTGGTTTTTGTTCACTAGAGGCATCTTGCAGGGCTGCTGTCACTGGTTCTGTACTTCGAAGGCATGCTTGGCTTAAGGAGCAATCTTTGCCAGATTATGTTAAAACTAAATTACTGGATGCTCCCTTAAATCAGGACCACCTGTTTGGCAACAAAGTAGAAGTAGTTCTTAAAAAGATGGAGGAAAAAGCTAAATCTATGCAAACTGTTAAAGATTTTTTACAAGCGCAGCCTCCAAGATTTAGTAGGCATTGGCCATCAAAAAGTTGGCCTTTTCTTGCCTCTTCCAGGCTGTCTCAGTTCAAACCACAGACCAGCAGGACACCCAGGCTTCAGTCCCAGGGTACGCACAGGACTAAGCAGTGGGGGGCTCCCACTTCCAAATCAGGGAGTAATAAGACCCCCCCATGGTAAGCTGTCTCAATGACTTAACTTTAAAACTTCCAAGCACTTCCCAACTTGACTGCTCCTTTAGGGGGAAAAGATTGCTCTGCAAGTAAAAAAAACTGGGAACTCATTTCCCAGGACAAACTGGTTTTAAACATAGTTTCCCAATGATACATATTTCATTTCCACATGTTACCAACCCCAAACGGTTGGCCAGATCTACCCCCAAATCAGTGGGCAGAGGCTCAAAAGCAAGTACTCTCTCTCTCTCTTAAAATTAAAAGCTATTCAGACTGTACCAGAAGAGGAAAAGGGACAAGGTTTCTACTCAAGACTTTTCCTGGTACGCAGAAAAGACAACTCATGGCGTCCTATCCTGGACCCGTCTATTGTAAACACCTTTTTGGTGATTTCAAAATTCAAGATGCTAACTCTTCACCAGTTGCTTCCCATGATAGGCAAAGATGCCTGGTTGGCAACGCTGGATTTAAAGGAAGTCTACCTGCACATCCCAATCAGGGAATATTGCAGAAAATACATATGCTTCAAAGCAGGCTGCATGCACTTTAAGTTCTCTGCACTGCCCTTTGGCTTATCTACTGCGCCCAGGGTATTCACAAAGTGCCTAGCTCCAGTCATTGTATTTTGCAGGCAAAGAAATATTCAAATATACCTATACCTGGATGATTGTCTAGTTCAGGCAGAAAGCCAGGACATACTTCTGAATCATCTGGCATTTGTACAAAAGGTGTTAACTTGTCTGGGGTACACCATAAACAAAATAAAATCTCATCTGGTACCCTGTCAACAAATTATATTCCTGGGAGCAAGCTTGAATACAACTTCCTAGATGGCTTTCCTCACGCCAGAGAAACAGATTCATTTGACAACGTACTTCAAACTAGTGGCCACAAAAACCCTGCTATCTGCAAGGCAAATACTGCAAGCCTTTGAGATTCATGGCCTCCTGTATTCTACTAATTCCATATGCAAGACTGCATATGAGGAAACTACAATGGTATCTAAAAAGCCTATGGTATCAACATTTTCAGGATCTAGAAGCAATGATTCCTATCATACCTTGCCTACGGTTAGAATTCCTTTGATGGGCAGAGGCCTGCCACCAAAACAAGGGACTACCATTCACTCTAACCCCTGCCGCCCAAACCCTAGCAACAGACTCATCAGACTATGCATGGGGGTCTCACCTGGCAGGGAAGTACATTCAGGGCAAATGGAACCCAAGTCAAATGCACCTACATATCAATCAAAAAGAAATGTTAGCTGTACAGAATGCTCCGACAGTCTTCACGGACCACATTCATCCAGGACAATTAATGGGTAAAGAAGGACAACACCACTGTTATGTGGTAACGAGCAGGGGGGTACCCATTCTTACCCCTTCTGCAGACTAGCCATGGCTCTGTGGTACACAGCCTTGAGCTACCAAGTGCATCTACAGGCTCAATTCCTGCCAGGAAAACTAAATACACTGGCAGACGAACTAAGCAGAAATCTCATGGACCCACACGAGTGGAAACTGGAACTAGAGACTTTCAACATGTTGATCAACAAATGGGGAAGCCCCGATATTAGACCCGTTTGTCTCCCCCCAGAACTACCAATTGGACAAATTCTGCACTAGGACTCCCCACAAACAATCTTGGAAAGTGGATGCTCTGTCCTTCACCTGGAAAAATCAATCAGTTTATGCCATTCCTCCACTGCCTCTCCTCTCCAAAGTACTACTAAAGATCAAACAGGATAAACCAAGGATGATACTGATTGCACCAGACTGGTCATGCCAAAACTGGTCCCCCCTCTTACGCAGTGTGTCACAGCTAGCTCCATGGCACCTGCCTCAGACCCCTACCCTGCCGTCACAGCAGGAGAGCCAGATTCTGCACCCCCAGCTTCAAACCCTGAACCTGGCAGCTTGGCTCATTCCTTAATCTCTCCATTACCATCCCTCAGTAAACGAGTGTTGGATGTCATTCTGGAGGCAATGAGGCCTAGTACTAGAAAGTCTTATGCTGAAAAATGGAAAAGATTCTTTGCCCGGAACAAAACTCAAGAGATGGCCACAGTAGCGCCCAACTTACCTCAGATTCTTCAATATTTAACTGAGATGCTTCACAGCGGTCTTTCCTTTTCCTCCATCAAAATTCATGCCTCAGCCATTTCAACTCATTACAACACAGAACCACCCCTCTTTTCTCACCCACTGCTCAGGCAGTTCCTCAGAGGGGCCAAAAACTTAAGACCACCCAGGAGAGCCTCAACTCCAGCCTGGGACTTTAACTTTGTATTGGAAAAAACTCACTCTTCCTCCTTTTGAACCAGCTGCATCTGCAGAGTTAAAATTCCTTTCTTGGAAAACAGCTTTCCTTTTAGCAATCACTTCAGCAAGAAGGGTATCTCAGTTACAGGCCCTTATGGCAGTGGAGCCTATCATCTTTCATGCAGACAGGGTGTCCCTCATGACCAACTCCTCTTTCATGTCCAAGGTGGTATCCAGTGTGGCTCTTAATCAGTCCATTCATTTGCCAACCTTCTTTTCTAATCCACAGAAAAAAGGGGAATGGATACTGCACTCCTTAGATGTGCACAGACAGCTTAGATTTTACTTGGACAGGACTAAACCTCAAAGGAAATCTGAAAAACTGCTGGTGGCATTTGCTGCAGGGGCAGAGGGGAAGGCTATTTCAAAGCAAACCATTTCTAAATGGATAGGCCATAGCATTTATTTCTGCTATAAGCACTATGGAAAACCTATTCCACAGGGGATTAGACCCCATTCAACCAGGGCTGCATCTACCTCTACAGTCTTTCTCAGAGGTGTCCCTACCAGAGACATCTTAGAAGATGCTTCCTGGAGTTCTGTGCATACTTTCACCAAGCATTACCATTTGCCAATTTTCTCTAAATCAAGAGCTGGCTTTGCCACTGCGGTCTTGCAGGGCATTATAGCTGGTCCTAATGCTGTCTAAATTCCTCCTCCCATCCTTGGCTTTGGGAATCTACCCAAATGTGATGACTGCAACAGTGAAACACGAAGAACATAGAACAGTTGTGTACACTTACCATAAATGTGGATGTTCGAGTGTATTCACTGTTGCAGTCCTGGTTACCCTCCCTCCAGCCCCCTGACGACTTCTGGCTATACCTCTATTCTCCTTTACTATGCGTAAAAGCATTTTGGTGTATTTGCTTTTTTGTTGGAGGTATAACCTTGTGTGTGTGTGTGTGTGTGTGTGTGTGTATATATATATATATATATATATATATGTGTGTGTGTGTGTGTGTGTGTATATATATATATATATATATATATATATATATATATATATATATATATATTTAATTGCTTCCTATTTAAGGGGGGGCACCTGACATCTGGGGCTAGGAAAACTGATGTAATAGCGTCTGCTGCATGCTTTTTACTCTTGACTACCTGACATCATGGACGATGAGACAGCAACCGACGCAGGGCCCAAGACTTTGATAATCAGGCTGACTGAGGGTTACTGCAAGCAGATAACCCAAATATGATGACTGCAACAGTGAATGCACTCAAACGTCTACATTTATGGTAAGTGTTCACAACTGTACTTTCTCCAGAGAGCAAGAAAACCTGCTATCAGTAAATTACATAGTAAAATGGAAAAAAGTTACTGTATGTTATCAACTTAAATGTCAGGAACCATTCAAGCTAATATACCAGTGGTCCTCTCTTATTTGTGAGTGCTGTTACAGTGTAGAGTAGCATACTCAGCAAATAAGGCTCACATTTCAGCCATACCTGCATGCCTAGCTCTGTGCCAGCTGCTTTTGGCCAGACTAGAGGTAAACATTTCTTAAAATGTGTACTCCACCTGAAACCTTCAAGGAGAGCTATTCCTCCTGCTTGGGACCTCAACTTTATGCTGTAAAAAATCTTTGTCCCTCCTTTTGAAGCAGTAGCATCCTTTTATACTTGGACAAATATTCTTTTGGTAGCTGTCACCTCTCCTTAATGTATCTTTGAGCTACAGGCCCTTATGGCAACCCCTCTTTCCCTTATTTTTCATAACGACAGTGTCCTTAAGGGCAATCCAGCCAGAAGTAGTAAATAAACTGTCTTTCAGTCAGGCAATAAATCTTCCATTTTCTTCCCTAATTTACAAAATAAGGGAGAAAGTATTGTACACTCCATGGATATGCATATACGGCTCAGAATTCTGCCTGGAGAAGACCAAGGATATTCGCAAATCTGATTAGTTGTTTGTTATCCAAGATTCCAAGCTAGGAAATCCAGTTTGAAAGCAGACTGTTGCTAGCTGGATTTCTAAATCCATTTCCTTTTGCTACACTGTACATGGAAAATTATTACTCTTTCCAGTAAAGTCTCATTCTGCTAGAGCAGTGGCTCATCTGGTGACTTTTACAAGGGAATTGACTCTAGAACAATTTTAAAAGCTGCTACTTGGTCTTCTGTGCATAATTTCACCAAACATTGTAGAGTAGATGCCTTTTCTAGATCCAGAGCTGCCTTTGCAATGTCAGTCCTGTTTGGGTTACAAGACAATTTTCCTCTCTTTCTCTCTCATCCACCCTTCACACCTTTTATCCTTTGGGAATCACCCAACAGTTTTGGAATATTGCAACAGTGATCTAAAGGAGGACCATAGTATGGTTGTGTAAGAACTTTCCATAATAGTAGATGTCCGTCCATGTCACTGTTGCAGTATTCTTTACAAAATTGTTACCCTGCCAATGGTAGCCCAATGTCCAGCCAGTATATGAAAGCCTTAGGATTTTTATAAACATCATATAGCATGTGTATGTTTCCTGCTCAAGGCATAAGACATAAAGGTGACATACAGACGTACATACCTCAGAACTTTTTTGCTGCCAGTCCGAAACCCATTATCAATTGTCTGTCTGTATGCTCCTTTTTCTGTGCTGGTTGCCAAGCTGTGTTTCAGATAAGTGCCCTGTTGGAGTTTCTTCTTATCTTTTTCTTTTTTTGTATGCATTTATATGTCATCCAGAAATGGAAAATGTCAGTGTGGGAGGCAGATTTTCTGTTTGGGTGGTTCTCATGACCATACGCAGTGTTTCATCTGCCAGGTGTTTGTACCAAAGACCCTACATAGTCATCTGTCCTCCTTGTCCATTTACCTGAAGAACCAGTGTCTTAAGTTGTTGGTGCAGGGTGCTATGGCAGAGTCTTCCCTTCCTAGAAGTCAGCCATCTGCCAAGAAAAAGGCCAAGATACTTTGATCTTATTCAGCTGCTGCCCCTCCACCCCCAGATATCTCTCTCAGGGCTGGTGAGAGTCCATCGAATTACCTGGGTGCTGTATCAGATTCCTCTGCCGTGACCCTATTGGAGGCTGGTATGGATCTGACCTCTCACACGTTCCCTGAGGTTCTGCAGATGTCCACTTCAGATGTTGAGGGGAACCCTCGGCTCATTATTTCAGATAGACTGAGGGAGATTCCACAGATATTTGTTAGGGAGGTGATTCTTACTAAGTTGGTGAAATGTGGGCAGGGGTCTAACCTCCTGGGGGTTTTAGGACAGACATCCCTGAGAAGAAAAACAACAGACTAAGCATGATGTTCATGTTTCACTGTTGCAGTCATTACAGTTGGTTGTCCTGCTGGCAGGCTACCCGCAGTCGGCCTGAGTTCCAAAGTCTAGGTCCGGCGTCTGTTGCTGTCGCCTCCTCCCTGACGTCAGTGCGCCAGGCATGTAAAAGATGCAGTCGACGCCATTTTCTTCAGTCTTTCTTGCCACGCGGTGCCAGAAGCAAAAGCAGTTCGTAAGTGCTGGTCGGCCGACTCCTGAGATTTTCAAAATCGAATTTCGGATCTGAAGTCTTCATTAAAGCTAAGTACCCCATTGAGGAAACTTTTTTTCTTGCTCCAGACCGATGTCAGAAAAAGTTAATAATTGTATTTCTTGTGGGAAACAAATACCTCATAAGGATTTTCATTCTTACTGTATTCCTTGCCTAGGCCCTGACTACGACATTGCTAGTTGTCGGTTTTGTGTTAGATTTAACCAACGCACTATTAAGAGTCGGTACGATTTTGCATTTCATTACTTTGGCAGAAGATTCAATTATATAATGCCGTTGGAACAGCCGACTACCGGAGCTTATAAAAAGCGCAAAGAAAAAGAAAAGGACAGGCATCCAAGGTCCAAAACCGACGACGAGGCTAATGCTAGGCCTGTCGCCGGTTTTCAGTGAGGCGCTTTTGCAGCCCCTGACGCCCGCTACCTCAGAGCCACAGGCTGCGTCTGACTCCCACGTGGAGTCGACTAGACCGCTGGAAACTCAAGGTATTGGACACTCGGAAACTATTCCCTCAGATGGGTCCGGAGCCGCTGAGCAGACATCGGCCTCTGAGGGTGTTTTCAGGCCTACACAGTTGTATGTAAAACCAACTTCAGCTTCAAAGGCAAAGACTAAAGCAGCTGTAAAGACAAAGAAACCAGTACAGCATTCTCCTAGACAGGCCTCCATGCCTAAAAAACAGATGCTTAAAATGGCCGAATACCTAATTACTTTGATCAGGGGTTCCCATCCCTCTCCTGATAAGAGGCCTAGGCAAGAGATAAAATATGAATCTTCAGATCAGGTTTCCATTTCCTCTGATTCCTCTTCTGAACAGGAATATTCTCTTCCTCCCTGCGAGGATTCTGATGCTGAAGAATCTATCCTTTCAGCCTCTCCTCCTGAGGATTATTCTTTTGGGGAGACCCTGCACACTATGTGGGAGCATTTCCACTGGGAGAGCCAAGATTACTCAGAATCCAGGAAAAGGCTCAGAGACTTCCTTTTATTACCTCAGCACAGGCCCCTTGCTATTCCTCCTGTTTTAGACATTGTAGATGATGTATTTTCAGAGTCCGGTCTGTCTCCTGACTCTGCCACCAGCTCCTGTTAAGCCAGACAGATACTACAGGGTTCCTGATTCACATAAATTTCTTTATAAAAACCCTGCTGCTGACCCAGAAACTATCTCTCAGGGTCCCAAAGGGGTCAAGGCATCCACTGCAAAAAAAAAACCCTATCCCCTCTCATAGGGATTCAAGGGCCCTGGACAAATGGGGGAAAACGATTTATACTTCTGCTACCTTGGCTGTAAGAGCTTTAAATTGTCAGTTTCATATGCTTAAATATCAGCGATATCTTATGTCACTGTTTAAACAGAAAATGTTGGCAAATTCAGACTGTGCAGAAAACAAAAAAATGCAGGATTTATTGCAGCTGAGCAAGTGAGAAAGCATACTTTGCAATGTGGTTTTGATTCTCTAGAGGCCTCTTGCTGGACCGCTGTTACAGGTTCTGTCATTAGGAGACATGCTTGGTTAAAAGAACAGAATCTGCCTGATCATGTTAAAGCAAAACTATTAGATGCTCTATTACAACATGATACCTTGTTTGGTGTTAAAGCAGAAGAGGTGTTAAAGAAAATGGAGGACAAAGCTAAATCTATGCAAACAGTCAAGGATTTCTTACAGGTACAGCCTCCCAGATTCAGCAGGAACTGGCCTACAAAGAATTGGTCCTTTCCAGTGTCAGACAGGCCACAAAGAGGCAGATGCAGATGCCCCAGAGGCAGATCACAGCCTCAAGGCTCATACATGCCTAAACAATGGGGTGCTTCTACCTCCAAAAGCAGAGAGGAAACAGTCTCAATGACTTCCCTCTGCCAGTACCAAGCACTTATCGTCTGGCAGCTCCTTTGGGGGGAAAACTAGCACTTTTTGCACAAAATTGGCACATGATCACCCAGGACAAATGGGTCTTAAATATCGTATCACAAGGCTACAGGTTCCACTTACACACCCTGCCAAGGCAAAACGGTATGCCAGACCTGCCACGCAATCAATGGGCAGAGGCACATAAACAAGTTTCCTCCCTCATGGACATGAGAGCCATTCAGCAAGTACCACAACAAGAGCAGGGACTGGGATTTTACTCAAGGCTATTCTTGGTGCCCAGAAAGGACAAAGCCTGGAGACCAATACTGGACCTGTCTATACTAAACACATTCCTAGATATTCCAATATTCAAAATGCTAACTCTGCAACAGCTTCTGCCCATGCTGGGCAAGAAGGCTTGGCTTGTGACTTTAGACCTAAAAGAGGCATATCTGCATGTCCCAATCAGACAATCATGCAGAAGATACCTCAGATTTATAGCTGGCTCAATGCACTACCAATTCTCTGCCCTTTGGCTTATCTACTGCACCTAGGGTCTTCACAAAATGCCTGGCACCAGTAATTACATTTTGCAGACAAAGAGGAATACAAATATATCCTTATTTGGACGACTGCCTTATTCAAGCAGAGAACAAGGACATTCTACTACAGCATCTGGCATTTGTAAAAAGATTACTAAAAGGCCTAGAGTACACAGTAAACGAAAATAAATCAAAACTCGTACCCTCTCAAGAGATAATATTCCTGGGTGCAAGCTTAAATACAACTGCCCAGATGGCTTATCTCACGCCAGACAAACACAGACAACTGACTACATATTTCAAAATGTTGGGAACAAAGACCCAGTTATCTGCAAGAAAAATTCTGCAGGCTTTGGGCTTCATGGCATCCTGCATTTTGCTAATTCCATATGCAAGACTGCATATGAGGAAACTTCAATGGTATCTAAAAAGTGTTTGGACTCAACATTGCCACAGCCTGGAAACAGTAATTACCCTCATTCCCTGCCTGCAACAGGAGTTTCGATGGTGGTCAAAAGCCTGTCACCACAACACAGGACTGCCATTCACCTTACCCACAGCCAGGCAGACATTGACAACAGATGCATCAGATTATGCCTGGGTGGCCCATATGGCAGGAAGATGTATTCATTGCACATGGTCCGCAAATCAAATGCATCTACATATCAATCAAAAAGAGATGCTAGCAGTTCAAAATGCCCTGACAGCCTTCCAGGATCTACTTCATCCAGGACAACTACTGATAAAGATGGACAATACTACAGTCATGTGGTACATAAACAAGCAGGGGGGCACAGATTCCTACCCCCTCTGCAGACTGGCCATGAACTTGTGGGACACAGCATTGACTTACCAAGTACATCTGCAAGCACAATTCCTGCCAGGAAGGATAAATACTCTGGCAGACAAACTAAGCAGAAACCTAGTGGATCCCCCATGAGTGGAAATTGGATCCACAAGTCTTCAGCATGATAACAAGGAACTGGGGATGCCCAGACATAGACCTATTTGCCTTCCCTCACAACTGCCAACTACAGAGATTCTGCACAAGGACTTATCATGAGCAATCATGGAAAGTGGATGCTCTGTCTTTCAGCTGGAAAAACCTAACAGTATATGCCTTTCCTCCTCTGCCTCTCCTCCCCAAGGTACTCCTCAAGGTCAGACAAGAGAAACCAAAAATGATATTGATTGCCCCAGACTGGCCCCACCAGCACTGGTACCCAATCCTAAAGAGCCTGTCTCAATGCCCAGCTTGGACATTACCTCAAATTCCTCACTTATTGACCAAACAAGACAGTCAGATACTGCACAGCCAACTCAGGACCTTAAACCTGGCAGCATGGCGGATAATGTAGCCATTCAAGACACACCTCTCTCTAAACAGTGATGGATGTTATTTTGGAGGCCAGGAGGCCTAGCACCAGAAAATCTTATGCAGAAAAATGGAAATGCATTTAAGTTACCAGTAACACATTGCATTTAAGTTACCTGACACTTGCTCACTTAAGTCAGCACTAAAAAATTAAAAGCACTACACCCTCACAAACTCCCCTTGAGTACCTTGTTCCCCATTGGCCCTTTTTTCAATTTTAAAGGAATTCCAAATACTATTCTAGCATGTCCAAAGGTCAGTTGTCAATCTCCTCTCCGGTCCCGCTGGTGAATCTGGGAATCTTGAGGCAATGTTACAGCTGCCTCATGTACACAGACAGCCCTCTCCTCCTCCCAACAAATTCCAACACATGTGAGAGATGCAACCATATAGCCAAACTGGAGGCTAAGCTCTCTCAACTCAGTACTGGCATAACCAGTCAGGAGGAGAAGGAAACCACACTCACTACAATTCCAGTCTCACATGGACCTACCACGACAGCAAACCAAACACATAAACACACAAAAACATACTCGGAGGCTCTAAATAAAAATCTGCCTAAGCAGCAGAGACCTCCAAAGCAGACACCCAGGCAACCGCTACCACAAAACAAAACACGTGCAACACATAGCTCACAAAGCCAGTGTGCCAAACAGTCACAGCCCTTAAGGCTAAACAACACACCTGATACACTTGTAATAGGTGACTCTATTGTCAGGCACACTGACGTCCTGCTCACCAGGCTGAATAAGGAGAAGGTCACGGTGAGCTGCCTGTCAGGCGCTAGGATCCGCCACATAACACAAGCACTCGGGTCACTCCAAGGCAAGTACAAATATGACTCAGTCATTGTCCATGCTGGTGTGAATGACCTGAGATGTACCACCCTGGACTAAATGAAAAGAGACATAGAGGAGCTCTCTTAGCATGTAGCCCAGGCTGGTATGACCCTGACCTTGAGTAGCATCTTACCCTTACCAAGAATGATGCCACAATATGAAGACAAGATGATCAATTTCAACAATTGGCGTAAGTATTGGTGTCATTCAAAGGGGATCCAATGCCTGTCCGCCTGGGATGGCATGCTCGACAAGCCACGATGCTTCACTAGGGACGGCTTGCACCTGTCACCCCTGGGCTTTCGGATATTGGCAAAGGCTCTTGCTACCTCCATAGTGCCTTTTTTAGGCAAGGCTCAAAAGACAAACCCACCTCCATAGGTATCACAAGGAATAAGAAACTAAGAATAATGCTACTCAACGCCAGAAGTCTAAACCTCAAGATGCACGCACTCGAAACTCTTCTTAGCATGGAGAACATCGATATCTGTGCAGTAACAGAAACCTGGTTCAAGGCTCCCGAGAGCACCCCAGCACTACCAGGTTATACCTCATACCATGCTTTTCAGCCCCAAAACTTGGACCGAACCACAAAAGGAGGGAGTATCAATATTCACAAAGATACCCACACCTCCAGGTTGGTGGCACAGCACGAAGCATCAGAGACTATCCATGTGCAACTAACAGTGGGTAAAACTGCCTTCCAGTTTATAGCCTGCTACAGGCCACCCTCCCAAACCCAGGAACCCCACTCGGCCTTCCTGAGAACACTGGAAAATATGAAGGTCTCTCCAAACACCATTATATTGAGCGACTTCAACTACCCAAACATAGACTGGGAGCATTACTCTAGCTCCAACACCCTAGCCCAAAGGTTCCTAGAATTTATAAACTCAAATGCTATGGAACAACTTGTTACCACTCCCACAAGAGGGGAAAACATACTGGACCTGATCATCACCAACATGGGGACTCTATGCTCCAGACCAGAAGTGTATCCCTCACTGGTAAGATCAGACCATAAACTAATCTCACTGGATATTCGCATCCCGACCCCACCTCCTGCCCAGAAAACCACAGTGAAAAACTTCTCTAAAGCAAATTTCACACTCCTCAAAACCGAGGTGGAATCCTTCAAAGCCTGTGGAAAATATGGCCCAGACCGCAGAATCCTTTATAAATGCATTCTATGAACACCTTCAGGAATGCATGGATCTTGCAATCCCAAATAAAACCAAGACCCAATCCTCCAAAGGCAGACGTCCTGTCTGGTGGACCCCAGCCATAAACAAACTATACAATAGAAGGAGGAAGCTACTACATGATAGAGCAAAATCCCAAAAAGGGAAGGCATCTCTGATCAGTATTAGCAAAAAACTACAGGCACTCATAAAATCATCGAAGGCCAGCTTCGAGAGAAAAATTGCACAGGACACTAAGGATAATCACAAGGCTTTCTTTAGTTATGTTGGGGACCTGTGTGGGAATTCCCAGATATGCTCAGAATCAGTCCAAAATGTCAAAAAAAATACACTGAACCCACAGACATTGCCAACATCCTAGCTGACAGGTTCAGCGCAAACTTCTTTCCCCCCCTCCCCACCAAAAGGGCAAATATCTATCCCAGCAGAGTGCTGCCCCCCTGACATCTTAGATGCTCAGGTAAGTGTCACCCTCTCCAAAGCAAAAAACACAGCATCAATGGGACCAGACGGTGTCACGGGCTGCGTCCTACATGAACTCCAAGAAGAGCTACACCCAAACATAAAACTACTGTTCAGTCTCAGCCTTACTACAGGATATGTGCCCAAAGAGTGGCGTACAGCAACAGTGGTCCCTCTCCACAAAGGTGGTGCCTTAACGGATCCTGGAAACTATCGCCCCATAAGCCTGACTAGCTTGGTCTGCAAAGCTATGGAAAGGATCATCATGGACCTCATAAATAAAGATATTGGGGACCTACAGACACTGGATCCTACCCAGTTCGGCTTTGTTAAGGGCAGATCCTGCCTCTTAAACCTGGTCGATTTCTTTGAAACAGTCACCAAGGCCATTGACGATGGAAGGTGGTCCACACAGCCTACCTGGACCTCGCAAAAGCCTTCGATACAATACCCCACTGGCATTATAGATAAGCTCACCAGCTTAAATATAAACCCCTATGTCACTAGATGGGTTGCAAACTGGCTCAAGGACAGAACCCACATGGTTAGAATTGCTGGAGCCATGTCAGACTCCAAACCAGTTACAAGTGGCGTCCCACAAGGCTCAGTCCTGGGACCTCTCTTGTTCGGTATATATTTCTCGGAGGTACAGTCCAACACGGAAGGACTGTGGCTGACCAAGTTTGCAGATGACTGCAAACTGGGCGCCATAATCGACTCTCCAGCCGACACAAGCATCCTCCAAAAGGGCCTCATAGAAACAGACAACTGGTGCCAGAGCCATGGCCTCAAGCTAAATGCCAAAAAGTGTATAGTCATCCCCTTTGGCAAAAACAAAGTGCCCACAAATTACCACATAGGTGGTAATCCATTAAGTACAGAAGAAGTAATTAGGGACCTGGGGACCCAAGTTGATCAGTCTCTCATTTGACAACCACGTGGCCAAAGTGGTTAGAAGAACATTTTATATAGCCCACCTAATCATGAAGGGATTCACATCTAGATCAGGGGAGGTCATCGTGCCTCTTTACTCATCCCTCATCAGGCGCATAATTGAGTACAATGACCCTTTTGGGATGTACCTTACCAGACACCTGCAGCAACTGGAAAGACCCCAAAAGTACCTCACTAAGAGGATCAAAGGGCTCAAACAGATGCCATATGCTGCCCGGTTAAAGAAACTCCAGCTCTACTTAGTGGCATATACCGCCTGCTCAGAGGCGATCTGTGCCTGACGTATAAAGCCATGTCCAACCCGGAATTAATGGACATGCTGCACCTCAGAAAATCCAAATCCCATCGAGCTACACGCTCGAGAGACTTGAACCTCAGCACTAAAATAAATAGGACATGCTGGAGGGACAGATTCATAACCCAGAGGCTCCCTTCACTCTAGAATAAAATCCCAGTCCAGGTTAGGCAGAGTCCCTCATTGACTCTCTTCAAGAGGAATCTTGATGAGTGGATGGGAGATCTTAGGTTTACCCTGGGTATCACTTCTGTGTCACTGTTAGACAGAGGCACAGTATACTAACCTCGAAAAAGGGGATAGCAAAATTAATTTAAAATGGGTGGCGAAAGCCAAACACACTCTGGCTAGGCTTATAAATGCCCTAGGGCAGATAGCCTAGTATGAACCTATGAAAAGATTCTGTGCTTGGAACCAGGCACAAGGTATTGACACGATTGTTCCAAATATTCCTCAGATTTTGCTATACTTAACTGCGATGCTGGATAAAGGCATTTCCTTTTCATCAATTAAAATTCATGCCTCTGCCATTTCAGCTCATTACAATACAGAACCACCTATTTTTTTCACATCCATTACTAAGGCAGTACCTCAGAGGGGCCAAAAACTTAAGACCTACAAGGAGAGCACCAGTACCTGCATGGGACCTCAACTATGTCTTGGAAAAACTCACACTGCCTCCGTTTGAGCCAGCCTCTGCAGCTGATATAAAATTCTTATCCTGGAAAACAGCTCTGCTCCTAGCAATAACCTCCGCTAGACGAGTCTCAAAGTTACAGGCACTCATGGCTGTGGAACCTTTTATCATTTTCCATCCTGACAGGGTTTCTCTGAGGACAAACCCTACATTTTTGCCTAAGGTAGTGTCCAGTGTGGCCCTTAACCAAACAATTAATTTGCCTACCTTTTACCCAAACCTATAGAATAAGGGTGAGAGACTTCTGCATTCTTTGGACATTGACAGGCAGCTTTGCTTCTACTTGGACAAAACCAAAGCTTTCAGAAAGACTGAGCAACTTCTAGTGGCATATGCTGCAGGATCACAAGGAAAGCCTATCTCAAAGCAGACTATTTCAAAGTGGATAGGCCACTGCATTAATTTCTGCTATTCACAGCATGGCAAATCAGTGCCTAAGGGCATTAGGCCACATTCAACCAGAGCAGCAGCCACTTCAGCTGCCTTCCTCAGAGTACCACCAACCAAAGACATCTTAGAGGCTGCAACGTGGAGTTCAGTGCATACTATTACAAAGCACTATCACTTACCTCTCTACTCTAAATCCAGGGCAGGCTTTGCCACTGCAGTTCTGCAGGGCCTCATAGCCTCTCCTAATCCTATTTAGCCAGCCTCCCAACCTTAGCTTTGGGATTCAACCCAATTGTAATGACTGCAACAGTGAAACACGATGAACATAGTACAGTTGTGTACCTACCATAAATGTAGATGTTCGAGTGTATTCACTGTTGCAGTCCAGGTTACCCACCCACCACCCCCCTTTTCCTTGCTGGGACTTATCTGTACTTCTCTATTCTATACAACCTATGTGGTGTATTTGCTTGTAGATGAAGGAAAAGTTGTTTTTTGTGTATGCATGCTTATTGGCATTATTTAGCCTACCATTTTAGGGGCACCTGACATCTGGGGCAAGAAAAACTGAAGAAAATGGCATCTGCTGCATCTTTTATACCCCTGGCGCACTGACGTCAGGGAAGAGGCGACAGCAACTGACGCCGGACCAGGACTTTGGAACTCAGGCTGACTGCGGGTAGCCTGCCAGCAGGATAACCCAATTGTAATGACTGCAACAGTGAATATACTCGAACATCTACATTTATGGTAGGTACACAGCTGTACTTTTCCCCTACTCCTAAAGATCCTCAGCATGTGGCAGAATTTTACCCAGAGGTTATTAATGCGCTGATGGCCTTAAAGCCTCCCCAAGGAGTTTCTCTGTCTGATCCACCCTAGTCTTGTGCTACACTCAAGAGGCCCAGAGAGCAGCTGTGTTCTGAATAGTACTTGGATTCTGAGGAGTTGTCTGGCATATTCCTCTGAGATACCGTCTCCCTTGGATTATGGGTCTGAGGAGCAAGATTCTGTTAGCCCATACTCTTTTTTGGAAAAACTCTCGTTTGGGGGTGCTATTTCTCATATGATGGGATATTTTAAATGGGACTGTTCTCAGGTTTATGACATTCCAAAGAAGTATTATAAGCTCCTCCAGATGGAGTCCTCTAATCCCTCTACTGAACCTCCAGTCTTGGCTGCTGTTCTGGATACCTTTTCAGCAGCCTCTGTGACTCCGGATTCTCAACCTCAAGCCCCTGTGAAGCTTGATATATTGCAAGGTGCCTGTCCATGTACAAGTGTCCTCCTGTTGATCTTTTGGTAGCGTCCATCTCTTCTGACAAACCCTCCAAACTCTTGTCTTCTAATAAACTATTCCCTCAGATAATAACTGTATATCTATTAAATGGTTAGGCAAGAAGGTATGTACTGCTGTCACTTTCACCTTTTGGGCTGTTATTTACCAAACCCATATGACTAGGTATGTTTTAGCACTTTTTTCTCAGACCTCTTTGATTCTGAAGGGAAGGCCTCAGCCCTTTCTTAATTTCATTCTACTTCTCAAATAGCTCACCCCTCTGTTAAATGTAGTTATGATGTAGCTAATGCCTCCTCTGGGGCACTGCTTTTGGTTCTGTGTTGAGACATTACTCCTAACTTAATTCTCCAGCCTTTACCTGATTATTTTAAGGCTAAACTTTTGGATCCTTTTCTTGATAAGAATCTGTTTGGTTCTGAAGCTGTTGACCTTTTCTTCCAGATAAAGGTAAGGAATTAAAAAATTATATTTTCTGTTCTTAAATTCCAGAGGAGTTATCCATCTAAATCTGGTTTTGTTCGCAGACTACATCGCCTTCCTCTCAAGGATAAGCAGTGTTCTAGGCAGGTTCCTCATGCTGTCTACTCAGACTCCTACTTCTCAGATACCTCCTTTTCAAGACAAACCCGATACTGTCTGACTGTTTGTCTCCCCTTTTCTTGAGCCCGGTCCCCTTATTCCTTCATCTTTCCTTGTCCCTTCCCATCTGGTTAAGGGTCATTCAAGATTCTTGAGTTTTCTCCTGCATCATCATTTAGGGATACTTTATGGTATGGAAATCCCTTCTTCCTTTTCAGGTCATCCCCAAACCTCCTCAGGCCCATCTTTCTTTCCAGAACAGAAGGGGAAGGGAAGGTATTTTATTCCAGAATGTGTTTGGTTCCCAGGAAGGAAGGCACCTTGGGGATTCATTCTAGACCTTTCTCAACTCAGCACCTTTCTGAGTGTCCCTCCCTTTCGGATGTTATCCCTTCAGACCCTTTTTCCTCTTTTGCTTCCTCAGGCCTTCCTGGTATCCCTGGATCTCAAGATGCTTACCTTCACATCCCTAAATTTCCCCTTTTCAGGAAGTTTTTGTATTTCTCTGTTTCTTCCTTGCATTTTCATTTCTCTGATTTGCCCTTTGGTCTTTTACTGCCTCAAGGGTATTCCATAAAGGAATTCAAATATTTCCTTCTGGATGAGCTGCTCATTCAGGCATCCTCCACTGAGATCTTGCTTCATCACCTCCAGTGTACTCTTTGTCTTTTACAAAACCTGGGTTTTACAATAAACCTCCAGAAATCAGTCTTGGTTCCTTCTGAGGATCATGTATTTCTTGGTTGTAGACTCCAGACCATTCCTATGTTGGCTTTCCTGCCTCCTGCTAAGATTCTTTCTCTAATCACATTTTTTGAATCCCTTCTTCCTCTGGTTTCTGTTACAGCCAGGGAATTTCTCAGAGTGCTAGGATTCGTGGCCTTCACCATTCCTATGTTACTTCTAGCCAGACTTCATATGCGAAAACTTCAGTGGTTCCTAAAGTCAGTGTGGCTCCAACACTGTCATCCAGTAGATTTTCTAGTCCCTCTTCTTCCAT
Source organism: Protopterus annectens (assembly GCF_019279795.1). NCBI lineage: Eukaryota > Metazoa > Chordata > Ceratodontiformes > Protopteridae > Protopterus > Protopterus annectens. Next base: position 918,595,320 of record NC_056741.1, read on the forward strand.
GCCTCAAGCTCAAGCTTCAGTGGTGGGTTCATCAGCTGTCTCTACATCTAGACTTCATTTTCAGCCCCCAGTCCCCTCTTAGAAACTTTTCTTGGATACCTCAGACACAGGGTAGTGAGCTGGTTTCCTCAAGGTCCAGGGTCTCTGGACTCCTCGTCAGGGGTCAGACCACATCAACATCAAGGAGATGAGAGTTCTCCTGTTCTCCCATGAAACCTTACATTCCCTCTTTCTTCCAAGGCCTCTCAAAATCTTCATAGAAAATACCACAGTGATGTGGTATATCAGCAAGCAAGGGGGGGGGGGGGGCTTTGTGCTACTCTCTCTGCAGGCTGGCTCTTAAAGTTTGGGATCTGGCTGTCAAGTATCAAGTGACTATTCAGGCTGTATAAATTTCTTCAGAACTAAATATAGTGGCAGATTCTATAAGCAGGTCCAAAATACAGGCTCACAAATGAATGCTTCACAGAGATGTGTTTCTGGACACTGTTCATCAGTGGGGTACTCCTCAGGTAGATCTTTTTGCATCCCTTTTGAACAGAACTTTCTCTTTTTTGCACCAGAGTTCCCAGTCCTCTGGCTTGGAAGGTGTACGCCCTGTCCTTTTCTTGGAAGGGGATGTTTCTCTACACCCCTCCCTGTAATTCCAAGGGTCCTCCTCAAGATAGAGCAGGACTCCTCTGAAATGTTGTTGGTGACTCCCTTTTGGCCTAGACAGCATTGGTTCCCCTTTCTTCTTCATCTAGCCAGGGGCAATCACCACAGGTTGCCTCACAGCATGGACCTACTCACACAAGACAAGGAGTCTTTGATCCATTCTCACTTGTCCACTCTTTAACTGACATTGTGGATGATCCCTTTTAAGCACCTTTTTTCTGTGGATGTGCTTAGGGTTTTGCAGGAGGCCATAAAACCCACTGTCGGGGAAATCCTATGTATCCAAATGGAAAAGAATTTCTGTTTGGTGCCTTTCTTATAACCAGGATCCACTTTTTGTGGAGATCCCTATGGATGTTCTTCGTGTTTCACCGTTGCAGTCATCACACTTTGGTTAAGTGCCTGCAGGGAGCCCTCAGTTGGCCCGAATACCAGTGATTTAGTATTTCTGTGTTGGTTGCTGTCGCTCCAGGACTGACGTCAGGTCGTCAGGGATATTAAAACAGGCAGCCGACGCCATTACATCAGTTTCTCTTGCCGAGGAGCCTGAAGCAGAAGCAGTTCGCACGAGTGCCGGTTGGCCACTACCTGAGTTTTTGTTTCCGAATTGAATCATCCTGAAGTCTTCTAAAACTAAGTACCCCATTGGGGATCCTTTTTTCTTGCTCTAACTGATATCAGAAAAAGTTAACAATTGTCTCGCCTGTGGAAAGCAAATACCACACCGAGATTTCCATTCTTACTGCATCACCTTTTAGGCCCAGTCCACGACGTACCTCGCTGTTGGTTTTGTGCTTTGTTCAACACCGAACTATTCATCGTCAACCCTTATTGTCACTAAATACTTTCGCTCTTGATCTCCGTATTCCGAAATGGCTTCGGTAAGCCATCCGACTACCGATCTTCTGAAAAAAACATAAGGATAAAGACGGACCGCACAGGTCTAAAACTGCCGACAATGCTTCCGTTAAGCTAGTCGCCAGTTCGCTGGTACTCAGATGCTTTCGCAGCCCCTGATGCTCGCTATGATGGATTCGCAGGCCGTTACCGAGACCCTTTCGAAGTCCGGTATACCACAAGACTCTTCTGTGATTATGGAACTTGCAGGATGGGTCCGGAGCCGCTGTGCAGGCACCGGCTTCTGAGGAAGTTCTTTTCACTACTGATACTCGACACAAACAGACGACTTCTTTTGCATCTTCAGTTCTGAGTTTCTAAGGCCAAAAGTACAAGCTATGCCTAAAAAACAGACGACCCAATCTCACTGCTTCCTTGCCACAACATCAAATGCTTAAAATGGCAGAAGACCTGATTATGCTGATTAGGGGAAGCCAGCCTTCTCCTGCTAAGAGAAGAAGAGACCTGTCCCCAACAGCTTTAACAGACCAGGAGTCTGACGACTCTGACGTTTCTGAATATGAAGATATGCCCTTATTTGCTTATGAGGATTCAGATGCAGAGGAATCCATTCCCTCTGCTTCCCCATCCAGATGATTTTTCTTTTGGTGAAACCCTACATACTTTAAGAGCATTTCCACTGGGAATGCCAAGACTATCCTTAGTCCAAAAAGAGACTCAGAATTTCTAGATTTGCCACAACATAGACCTTTAGCAATATCTCCAGTTGTGGATGATGTTTTTATGAAATCCAGCCTAACTCCTGATACTTTACCCCCTGCTCCAAGGAAACCAGACAGGTACTACAGAGTCCCTGACTCTCACAAATTTCTTTTCAGAAATCCTACTGCTGACCCAGAGGTCATTTCCCAGGGGCCTAAAGGTATAAAAGCAACTACAGCTAACCCCCCCCTTCGGACAGGGATTCCCAAGCTTTAGACAGATGGGGTAAAAAAAGTATACACCTCTGCAACTCTCGCCATTAGGGCATTGAATTGCCAGATGTTCTTCGTGTTTCACTGTTGCAGCATTACATTAGGGTTATCTGCTTGTAGTAGCCCTCAGTCAGCCTGATTAACAAAATCTTGGGTCTTGCGTCGGTTGCTGTCCCTTCTTCCATGACATCAGGATGTCAGGGGTATAAAACATGCAGCCTACGCCATTACATTAGTCTTTCTTGCTGCGCGGTGCCCGAAGCAGAAGCAGTTCGCAAGTGGCAGTCGTCCGACTTCTGAAATTTTCGTTTTCCAGTTTCAGAACCGAAGTCTTCAACTAAAGCTAAGTACCCCGTTGGGGAAACTTTTTCTTGCTCCTTTCCGATGTCAGTAAAAGTTAATAATTGCATTACTTGTGGGAAGCAAATACCTCACAAAGATTTCCATTTGTACTATATTCCATGCCTAGGCCCTGACCACGACGTACCTTGCTGTCGGTTTTGTGCTTTATTTAATCAACGCACTCTTAAACGTTGGTACATTTTTGCTTCTGAATATTTTGGCTCATGCTTTAATTATCCAGAAATGTCGTCTGTTAGCAATCCGTCTACCGGAATACTTAAAAAGCGCAAAGAAAAAGACAGAGACAGGCTATTGAGGTCCAAAACTGCCGACGACGCTTCTCCTAAGCCAATCGCCAGTTAACCGGTACTCAGTGAGTTGCTTTCGCAGCCCCTGATACCCACTAATTCTGATTCGCAGGCCTCTACTGAGACCCATTCGGAGTCCGGTATGCCGTGAGATGCTTCAATTATGGAACCCACGGATGTCTCTACCTTGGATGAGTCCGGAGCCGCTGTGCAGGCACCGGCTTCTGATGGTGTTTTCAGGCCTACAGATTTGTATATTAGACCGACGCCATCTTCAAAACTAAGGGCAAAATCTCGACCTATGTCTAAAAAACCGATGCCTAGGCCACATTTGCAGGCCCCTATGCCTAAGAAACAAATGATCAAAATGGCCGAAGATTTAATTATTCTGATCAGGGGTAGTCAACCCCCCCCCCCCCTTCTAAGAGGCCTAGGCAAGATATTGACTGAATCTTCTGAACAGGATTCTATTTCTTCTGATTCTTTTAATGAACAGGAATTGTATATACCTACTTATGAGGACTCTGATGCAGAAGATTTCATTCCTTCTGCTTCTCCCCCTCAGGATTTTTCTTTTGGGGAAACTTTACATACCTTAAGGGAACATTTCCACTGGGAAAGTCAGGAGTTTTCTGAATCTAAAAAGAGACTTGGGGATTTTATTTTCTTCCTAAGCCTAGGCCTTTGGCTATACCTCCTGTTCTAAACATTGTTGATGTTTTTTCAGAATCTAGTATGGCTCCTGATTCTCTGCCTCCGACTCCTTGTAAGCCAGACAGATACTACAGGGTTCTTAACTCCCACAAATTTATTTTCAAAAATTCTGTTGTGGATCCTGAAACCATTTCTCAGGGTCCCAAGGACATTAAGGCTTCTACTGCTAAAAATCCTACCCCTTCTGATAGAGATTCCAGGGCGCTGGATAGATGGGGAAAGAAGGTTTACACTTCTGCAACCTTGGCAATCAAGGCTTTAAACTGTCAATTATATATGCTAAAATATCTACAGCATATCATGGGACTGCTTAAAAAGAAAATTATGTTAATTTCTGAATGTGTGGAAAATAAAGATTTACAGGATCTATTGTATTCATCTGAACAAGTTGGAAAACATACTTTGCAATGTGGTTTTGATTCTTTGGAGGCATCTTGAAGGGCTGCTGTAACTGGGTCTGTGCTAAGAAGGCATGCTTGACTCAGAGCAAACTCTGCCTGATCATGTTAAAGCAAAATTGTTGGATGCTCCTTCACAACAGGACAGTCTCTTTGGTAATAATGCTGAAGAAGTTCTAAAAAAGATGGAAGATAAAGCTAAATCTTTGCACATTGTGAAAGATTTCTAACAAGTGCAACCTCCAAGGTTTAGTAGGCACTGGCCTACTAAGAACTGGTACTTTCCAGTTCCTTCAAGAGCCGCTCAAGTCAAACCCAGACATTCCAAAGGCACCAGGTTTCAGTCCCATGGGACTTTCAGAACAAAACAATGGGGTGCCTCCTCTTCCAAATCTAGAAACAAGAAGACACTTCCCTATGGTAAGCAGTCTCAAAGACTTCCCTTTACACTTACCAAGCACTTACCTTTTAGCCACCCCTTTGGGGGGGAAACTGGCTCTTCATGCAAGAAACTGGCAACTTAATAACCCAGGGCAAATGGGTTTTAAATATAGTATCCCAGGGATACAGATTTCATTTCCATATGTTGCCAATTCCAAACGGATGGCCAGACTTGCCCTCAAATCACTGAGCAGAGGCCCAGAAACAAGTACTTTCCCTCATGAGCATGGGGGCTATTCAACTAGTACCAGAAGAGGAAAAGGGACAATGTTTCTATGCAAGACTTTTCCTGGTACCCAGAAAAGACAAGTCATGGCATCTAATTCTGGACTTATCTACTCTAAACACCTTTCTGGACATCCCAAAATTCAAGATGCTGACTCTTCACCAGTTACTTCTTATGTTAGGCAAAGATGCCTGGTTGGCAACTCTAGATTTAAAAGAGGCTTACCTGCATATCCCAATCAGGGAATCTTGCAGAAGATACCTCCGCTTCAAAGCAGGCTACTTGTATTACCAGTTCTCTGCACTGCCCTTTGGCTTATCTACTGTCCCCAGGGTCTTTACAAAGTGCCTGGCTCCAGTAATTGCATTTTGCAGGCAAAGAAATATTCAAATATATCCATACCTGGACGATTGTCTAATTCAGGCAGAAAGCAAAGACATTCTTCTAAAACATCTGGCATTTGTAAAAAGGGTTCTAACTTGTCTAGGGTACACTATAAAAGAAAAGAAATCACAACTTGTACCCTCTCAGAAAATTACATTCCTGGGTGCAAGTTTGAATACAACTGCCCAGATGGCTTTCCTTATGCCAGAAAAGCAAATTAATTTGGTGACTTACTTCAAACAGGTGGCCACAAAAACCCTGTTATCTGCAAGACCAATTCTGCAAGCCTTGGGGTTCATGGCCTCCAGCATTCTTCTAATTCCATATGTGAGACTGCATATGAGGAAACTTCAGTGGTACTTAAAAAGTTTATGGAGTCAACATTGTCACAGCCTGGAAACAGTGATTCCTATCCTACCTTGCCTGCAACTAGAGTTCCTATGGTGGGCAGAGGCCTGCCACCAAAACAAGGGACTGTCATTCATACTACCCCCTGCCACCCAAACCCTAACTACAGACGCATCAGACTATGCTTGGGGGGCTCATCTGGCAGGGAAGTGTATTCAGGGCAAATGGAGCCCAAATTAAATGCACCTTCATATCAATCAGAAAGAAATGCTAGCTGTACAGAATGCACTGACAGCCTACAAGGACTACGTTCATCCAGGACAATTACTGATAAAGACGGACAACACCATGGTTATGTGGTACATAAACAAGCAGGGGGGGTACACACTCCTACCCCCTTTGCAGACTAGCCATGGCATTGCGGAACACAGCCTTGACCTATCAAGTACAACTACAAGCTCAATTCCTGCCAGGAAAGCTGAATACTCTGGCAGACGAACTAAGCAGAAATCTCATGGACCCTCACAAATGGAAACTGGAACCACGGATTTTCAACATGTTGACACGCAAATGGGGAGCCCAGACATAGATCTTTTTTCTTCACCCCAGAACTATCAGTTGGACAAATTTTGCACAAGAACTCCTCACAAAAAAGCCTGGAAAGTGGATGCTATATCCTTCAGCTGGAAAAACCTATCAGTCTATGTCTTTCCCCCTCTGCCTCTGCTCTCCAAAGTTCTACTAAAAGTCAGAAACCACGAAACTTGTAACACAGACTAATAAAACGAAAAAAGGTACCAACTGCAGCAAAACGAGATGTTTATCAAAATACTTTACTTTATACTGTAAGCGCTTTCATGCGGATATTCACCACACTTCTTCAGACAAAGTTACAAACATGTGACATTCAATATATATACTTTACATAAGTAATTAAACAATCAAGCAATTTAAACAATTATTCGTACAACAATTAAGATTTCATTACTTTCGTGTTTAAAAATACATAAAACTAAGTTTAAAATTAACTGTAAAAGAGAAGGACAAAAACCAAATCCAACACCCACTCCTATATGAAATATTTATATGTTGTATTCTGTTAATCCATATAGTTCTAATAAATACATGTACAAATTCTCCCAAATATTTTTTATGGCCTATAATTTATATTTAACACAGCGTTTAGAACAGCTAAATATATATATTAATTATCTCCAAAGAGTTCTAAGTTTCAAGAGACATTTAATGGAACAGGTCTCATTGAGACCTGGAAAAACGTATGCATTTGTTTTGAGCTGCCATAACAATTCTAGTTCTTCAAGCAACAAATTCCAGGGACCACCTCTTGGATCTTTCTTAATTTTCTGAACCACCAAGAATAAAAATTTATGGTTTCTATTGTCAAAGATGTGCTTCGCTAAAGCATTAGTAACATTGTTTTTAGAAATGGCGTATAAGTGTTCGTAAATACGCTGTCTAAGTGGGCGTTCAGTTTTGCCAAAATAGAAAGCGTGACATAATTGACAAACAGCCAAATAAACCACCCCGTCTGTCTGACAGTTGTATTTATCATTAATATGATATTTTACTCCTTTAATATAAAATGTGGACCCAGTTTGAATGTGTTTGCAATAATTGCAATGCCCACATTTAAACATACCTTTATTAATTTTGTATTGCTGAAAAGGGCGTTCTAGTAATGTCTTAAGAGATGGTGTTCTTTTAAAGACCATTAAAGGTTTTGGACCCAAGGTTTCACTACATTGAGAATCCTGTAGAATCAATTCCCAGTTGATGTTCAAAATATTTCTGAACTCCAACATGTGTTCATTATATTGGGTAGATAAACAAGATCTGTAGTTAGTAGAACTATTAACTTCCAAATCTGGTCTTAAACTACCTGACATATTACCTTGGTCTTGTAATTGCCTATTAGTGTTGTTGTGTATTAAAAGAGGCGCTAAAGACCCATTATGTCGTTTTTGTTCTACTTCCTTCCTCAAGTTGTCAAATAACCTACTCGGGTACCCTCTGTTTGTGAACATCTGTTTGAGAAATGCACATTCTTCCTCAAACAAGTGATCCTCTGAACACATACGTGAAGCACGGACCAATTGGCCCTTCACGATTACTATACAAAACTTTCCTGTATATATTAGTGACAAAACATTCCCGGGATGAATCTTTGCTAATCAAGATATCTAGGAAATTGATGGATTCCCTTTCTGTTGAGAAAGAAAATTCTAGAAAAGTGGTGAAGGTGTTCATACTCTTCATTAAATCGTTTATTTGTTCATCACTACCATTGGTGATCATAAAAATATCGTCTTAGTACCTCGTGTACCATACGATTATCTGTTTAAACAAAGCGTGATTAAACAAATAGGTACGTTCCCAGAACGCCATGACTGAGTTAGCGAATGTACCGCCACATGGCGAGCCCATCGCTTCCCCCGTCTTCTGCAAATAAATTTTGTTTTTGAACAAAAAATAGTTGTTATTTAACACTAATTCTAACAACGTAATGAGTAAATCAATATCGTTGCCATTATAATGTTTAAGTAAGAGAAATTCCCTAACCCACTCGAGGCCAATGTCCTGCGGGATGACCGTATATAAATTCGTAACATCCGCAGTAATAAACTTAAAATCATCATCAAAGGGAATAGTGTTAAGGTTTTTTAATACATGCCATGAGTCTACACATATTTGGGGCTCAGTCTTCAAAACTCTCTTCAATTTATTATCGACCCATTTTGCGCAGGCATATGTAATCGACTGCCTACCGTCGATAATGGGTCGAAAAGCTAGATTATTCAAACCTTTATGGAGCTTAGGGACTCCAAACATGACGGGAGTACGGGGAGCTGCCATATCTAAATAATGATATAGATCCGAGGTGATGCTTCCTTCTATAAATAGATCACTTAAGCTATTCTTGATTTTCAAAAGAGCTTGGTTGAGCTCGTTTCTAGAAATTTCTCTATAGCTGTCTAAGGACAGCATTGACTCAATATAGTTGTTATAGTCATCCTCGTACATCAAGACTGCGCCTCCGCCTTTATCGGGTTTCATAACCCTTATTTGGCGACTCTTGACTGATTTAATCATGTCATTAACTTTTGAATCCCTTTCGTGAATAAGTTTAAGTCTATTGTATAACCCCCTCAAGTGGATTTCAGAAACTTTTTCAAATGCCGCTAAATGGTTATTAAGAGGTGGATTATATATACTTGGTACACGTTCATCGTTAAGAATAGCATTGCATCCCTTAAATAACAAGTTGAGATTCAATTTTCGTGTGTATAGTTTGAGGTCACATAACACCCGCCCTATGTTCAAACCACTAGGTAATGCAAAATTAAAGCCCTTTGCTAATAGATCAATAAATGCAACTTCAGGTGTAAATGAAGTATAGTTATAAACTTTAAAGTCCTTGCTGGTATTATAAACAATTACAGGCGTACCATGCAGATAGTCAGTTATTACTTCTTGCGACGGTTGAAAACTTTCCTGTTCTGGTTTCTCCTGTTGGTACCTTTTTTCATTTTCTACTAAAAGTCAAACAGGACAAACCAAAAATGATTTTGATTACTCCAGACTGGCCTCGCCAACACTGGTACCACCTTCCACTGTGGCACCTGCCTCAGACACCTTATTTACTATCTTAACAGAGCAACCAAACTGCACACTCAGCTGCAAACTTTGAATCTTGCAGCGTGGCTAATCACCTAAATTCACCCTTGGCATCCCTCAGCAAACCTGTGATGGATGTCATTTTGGAGGCGAGAAGACATAGTACTAGAAAATCTTATGCTGATAAATGGAAAAGAGTCTGTGCCTGGAATCAATCTCTAGGTATAAGCACATCAGTGCCCAGCATTCCTCAGATTTTGCAATACTTAACTGAGATGATTCTGTCCTTTTCTTCCATAAAAATTCATGCCTTAGCCATTTCAGCTCATTACAACACAGAACCTCCCCTCTTCTCTCATCCTCTGCTAAAGCAGTATCTCAGAGGGGCCAAAAACTTAAGACCACTCAGGAGAGCTCCAACCCCTGCCTGGGACCTCAATTTTGTATTTGAGAAATTCACTCTCCCTCCTTTCGAGCCAGCTGCTACTGCAGACTTAAAATTCCTATCCTAGAAAACAGCTTTCCTTTTTAGCAGTCACTTCAGCTAGAAGGATTTCCGAATTACAGGCTCTTATGGCAGTGGAGCCTTTCATCATTTTTCATGTGGACAGGGTATCTCTCAGGACCAATCCATCCTTCATGCCTAAGGTGGTATCCAGTGTGGCTCTTAATCAGACTATTCAGTTGCCAACTTTCTTTCCCAATTCACAGAACAAGGGGGAACTGATCCTGCATTCATTGGATGTACACAGACAAGTTAGATTTTACTTAAACGGGACTAAATCTCAAAGAAAATCTGAACAACTGCTGGTAACATTTGCGGCAGAGGCAGAGAGAAAGGCTATTTCAAAGCAAGCCATTTCCAAATGGATAAGCCATTGTATTCGTTTCTGCTATAAGCACCATGGAAAAACGATCCCCCAGGGGATCAGATCCCATTCCACCAGGGCTGCATCTACTTCAACAGCCTTTCTCAGAGGTGTTCCTACTAGGGACATTCTAGAAGCTGCTACCTGGAGCTCAGGTCATACTTTCACCAAACATTACCATTTACCACTTTTCGCTAAATCCAGAGTTGGCTTTGTCACTGCTAACCTGCAGGGCCTTGTAGCTGGTCCTAATGCTGTATAATTCCTTCCACCCAACCATAGCATTGGGAATCTACCCAAATGTAATGACTGCAACAGTGAAACACGAAGAACATAGTACTGTTGTGTACACTTACCATAAATGTAGATGTTCGAGTGTATTCACTGTTGCAGCCCTGGTTGCCCTCCCTCCAGCCCGCTATTTTTCTCTGGCTATACCTCTACTTTCTTTCACTATGCTTAAAAGCCCTTTTGGTGTATTTGCTTTTGGTTGAAGGTATATTTTTTGTGTTTTTAATTTTATTTGCTCCCCATTTGTGGGGCACCTGACATCTGGGGCAAGAAAAACTAATGTAATGGCTTCGGCTGCATGTTTTATACCCCTGACATCATGGAAGAAGGGACAAAACCGACGCAGGACCCAAGACTTTGTTAATCAGGCCGACTGAAGGCAACCTCCCAGCAGATTACCCAAATGTAATGACTGCAACAGTGAAACATGAAGAACATCTGGTGAAGAGTTGGCATCTTGAATTTTGCCTGGTTAGCTACCCTAGACGTAAAAGAAGCCTATGTGCTCATCCCTATCAGGGACTCATTCAGGAAATACCTACGTTTCAGGGCAGAATCTATGCATTATCAGTTCTCTGCCACTTCCCTTGGGCTTATTAACTGCTCCCAGAGTATTCACAAAATGCCTGGCTCCAGCCATTGCTTATTGCAGACAGACAAAAATTCAAATTTACCCGTGCTTGGATGATTACCAGATTCAGGCAGACAGGAACAGCTGTTGCAGCACCTGACATTTGTAAAGAACCTTCTAACCTCCCTGGGGTACACTAGCAACAAAAGGAAATGAAAACTAGTCCCCAGACAAAAGATTGTATTCCTGGGGACAAGCTTGGACACAGCATCCCAGATTACATTCCTTAATCCAGAAAAACAAGCGTATCTGACAGGCTACTTCGCTCAAATAGCCACCAGAACCCAGCTATCTGCAAGGAAAATCCAACAGACCCTTGGGTTCATGGCTTCTTGCATCCTACTAATTCCATATGCCAGACTGCATGACAAAACTTCACTTGTACTTAAAAAGTCTTTGGTGTCAACGTTTTCAGGACCTGAAAACCATCATACCTTGTCTGACAGAGTTTCTGTGATGGGCAGCAGCATGCAACCACAACAAGGGACTTCCCTTTACTCAATGCCACGCTGCCCTGACCCTAACCACAGACACATCAGAGTATGCCTGGGCGGCACACCTGGATGACAAGTGCATTCAGGGCCATTGGAGCCGAAGTCAAACTCATCTGCACACCAACCAAAAGAGATGCTAGCTGTTCAGCACGCTCTGACAGCTTTCAGGTCCCTACTCCCACCAGGACCCCTGCTAATAAAAACAGGTAACACCACTGTTATGTGGTACATCAACAAGCAGAGGGGAACCCACTCTTACCCACTCTGCTGGCTAGCCATGGCCCTGTGGAACATGGCCTTGGACATGCAGATTCAGCTGCAAGCTCAGTTCCTGCCATGCAAACAAAACTCTCTGCAGACGACTTAAGCAGAAATCTCCTAGACCCACATTAGTGGCAATTAGACCCCAGCACCTTCAGTATTCTAACCCAGAAATGGAGGACCACAGAGGTGGACCTCTTTGCCTCCCGCTGCAATCATCAGGACACCTCACAGCAGGGCCTGGAAAGTGGATGCCCTATCCTTCCAGTGGGAAAACCTCTCAATCTATGCATTCCCCCCTCTGCCTCTTCTCTCAAGAATATTACTCAAGATAAGACAGGACAGACCAAGGACAATCCTGATTGTCCCGGACTGGCCACGCCAGCACTGGTACCCACTACTGCACAGCCTGTCACCTACCCCAGATCCCAACCCTCCTCACTCAGCAGGGGGGGACAGATCTTGCATCCACAACTGCATACCATGTATTTTGCAGCTTGGCTTATTCCTTAAAATCTCCCCCAGTGACCAGCCTAAGCAAGCAGGTGCTGGACGTCATTCTTGAAGCCAGAAGACCCAGTACAAGGAAATCCTGTGCTGATAAGTGGAAAAGGTATTGTTCCTGGAGCCATTCTAAAGGAGAGGACACACAGCATTGCCCTCCTTACCTCTAATCCTGGATTATCTAGCAGACCTACAGCCCCCTTGTCTCTCTCTCTCCTCTCTGTCTCTTACTCACCCCTTTCAGGAGTATTGGTATTGGTATCTACTTTTTACTGGTGGTGTTTTCCCCACCATAACTTGTCTCCCTATTTGGGGGTTCCTGACATTTGGGGAAAGAAAAACCTATGTAATGGTGTCTGCTGCCTGTTTTTATACCCCTGACGACCTGACGTCAGTCCTGGAGCGACAGCAACTGATGCAGAAATACTAAGTCTCTGGTATTCGGGCTGGCTAAGGGCTACCTGCAGGCAGATAACCCAAGTGTGATGACTGCAACAGTGAATACACTTGAACAGCTACATTTATGGTAAGTGTACACAACTGTACTTTCTTATTTGTGTGAATTGCTCCATGCTGGGTTAAGATATTCTTCTGTTAACTCTCACCTCTCCACTTTTTCTGCTTGTCTGCCATTAACTCCTCCTCTGGCCTCTAGGTTTGAGGTCAAGCAATTTCTTTGACATCCTTAATATCAGGCCTCCCAAGAAACTTCTTCTGTCTTCCTAGGACCTTAATTTTGAACTTGAAAAATTGACTCTGGCTCCTTTTGAGCCTGCAGCTTCAGCATGCTTACATAACTGTACGTGGGAGACTGTTCTTCTTTTGGCTCTTATTTCAGCTAAGAGAGTATCTGAACTTCAGGCTCTTATGGCTTTTCCTCCTTTTTTGGTTTTTCATAAGGACAGGGTGTCTCTTCTTACTACTACTCCTTTTATGCCCAAGGTGATTAACGAATTGTCTTTTAATCTTTCTATTAATTTGCTCTCCTTTTTTCCTTATCTGCAGTCTGCTAGTTAGAAGGTTATTAACACCTTGGATTTGCATAGGCAGCTGAGAGATTATTTGGAAAAGACTAAGGCTATTTGCAAGTCTGAGCAACTTTTTATTTCTTTTCATTCCAGATCTATGGGTTTGGCTGTTTCTAAGCAAACCATATCCTCCTGGATCTTTAAGGCCATATCTTTTTGTTACTCCTGTCATGGCGAATGTCTTTCTGCATCTGTAAGGGCTCATTCTACTAGGGCTATGGCTTCCTCTGGTCCTTTTCCAAAGGATTGGATACCAGTTCCATCCTTGGGAATGCTACTTGGACCTCTGTACTTTCACTAAGCATTACAAATTGGATGTTTTCCCAGAATAACAGCTAGATTTGACAGAGCTATCCTGCATGGGTTTCTTGAGTGCTCCTCTCTGCCTTTCTTCTTCCAAGTTTCCTCTTGAGCTTTTGTAAAGAAGACCGCAACACTGATATGGAAGGACATAGCACAGTTGTGTAAAATCTTACCATAACCGTAGATGTCCTTCTGTTTGCTGCTGCAGTATTTACTCCACCCTCCTCCCCTTTCTGCTCTATTCCTTCTATCTTCCTGGCCTGGAATTCCTTTTCTTTCTTTTCTAATTTTGGACGTACGTGTTCCTCCTAATTCCTTGGATTGTTGTTCCTCCTGGGGATAGTCAGTTATATCGGGTATGTATGCCCGCGCATCACATTTAGGCCCTACGCCTTGATCAGGGAGCATACACGTGACATACAATGTCTGTACAAATGCTAAGGCTTTGGTGTACTGGCTGGATGTTGGGCTACCTGTTATGGTAAGATTTTGTACAACTGTACTTTCTTTATATATTTATACGTAGCTAAATGTATATATTTGTTTCCTGAACCAGTGAGTACATTGCGCATCTCTTGACTTGTAATCTTGAGTACTTACCTTTAGGATAGTGGAATGTCTGAGTCAGCTCTCTGGTGATCTACAGTAGGTTACTGAGATGATTACCACTTTTCCTTCCAGCTGAGTTAAGTATATGGTCATGTAATTGTTTGATTTTTATTTTTTAAATTTATGGGATTTAAGAAAATCCTGCTTCTAAATAATTATGTATGTCATTCTTATAAGGCTTGATTAGGCCTGAATTCCAAACTGGATAAATGTGTTGAGTAGAAGGTCTTTTTCCATAAATTTAGAAGATATAGCTGTTCCACTTTTAGTTTGTTTTTATCCATTACATAAAGTACTCTGTTTCAACAGGAGATACTGAGACCGGTGGAGTTAAGCCTAGTGGTTTTGGTTTCCAGCCTCCTGGAAGTTCAACTCCAACTACAGGTGAGTAAACAAATGTATAAAAGCTTTAAACTGAATTTTTGTTTGTTTTATTTTTTTATTCATATTTGTTGCGACAGAAAGAGATTGAAAGGCTAACTTGGAAGTTATTTTGTGATTTATTTTTTCGGGTTGCTAGATGCCACTTTATTTCTGTTTGTTAACTGATTGAGTAAGCTTGTCCTTCTCTCACCTTTTGAGCTATGACCTGGACCACAAGGGCAAGGGTAGATGCAATATCTGTTGATGTCTTATTAATCAGAAGGTTTGCAGAGTAAGTCATGGTATTCAAAGGAAACCCAGAGATTGGTGAGGAGAGCATGAAAGCTGTATTACAGAAAGTGAAAATTCCCTTGTAGATGATGATGACCAGAACTTAGGACCGAACCCTGAATTCTGGAGCTGTGAGGCTGAAGCTTTGATCACTGAGCCACTGTGCTCTTTGTCATGTGATGGTACTTTTTATTACTGTGTGTTATGACAGTATTCCTACTGTATGCCTTGATTTTACTTTTTTGTTGTACACATTTAAAATTTTGCCGTGATTGTCCACTGCCATGCTGTAGCCTCCTCTGTGAGACATGTTAAATAAAAGATTGAGCAGCATTGTGTGTTTTGTCACGAATAGTGAGCTTTCAGTGTACACTGAAGTAAGGACAGACCTATGCCAAGCATACGTTTTGAGCTGAAAGTTGTGCTAAGTGTATACAGTTCTGAGTATATTTGGGGTGTTATATTCGTGTCCTAAGCCTGACTCCAGCAGGCTCTCAGGCTTGGGCAGCAATTATATGTTAGTTGAAGTTAATAATTAGTGTCTTTGTATACACCAGTATAAAAAAAATAATAATAATAATTACTGTCTTTGTATACACCAGTATTAAAAAAAAAAAAAAAGGTCAGTGCTGTCCTGCTTGGACATCATTTGGGGTTGTCACATATTGGATAGTGCTTTAAATTGTACTTCCTCCAAGGCTTTGTGCAACTCCTTTTAGGTGCCGTGTAAGGGCATCAGTGGTATAACAGGAGCATTGGCCAATGCCATCTTCAGATCTTTCTTGCCACACAGTTTGCTACTTGTGTATAGCTATAGTGTTGTCTGTTTGCCTGCATCCAGATGAATAATAAGTACACTATAGGGGAATTTTCTTGTCTTTTTTAATGCTGGTATTGTGAGTCTCATTTCTGATATTGACTCTTTGGATCCTGTCATTAAAGTAATTAACTCTGTTGACAGCAGGAAGTATATTCTTTGCAGATTTTCATTCTTGTTGTCTCTTTGCCTCAGACCATGGACACTTGTGTATACATTGTGCCAGCTTCACCTCAAGGACAGTGAAGAAAGGAGCTAAAGTTGTCTCAGAGTTTTTGCATCTCATGGGGGGAAAGGGTTCTGTGTCTGGCTGTGCAGCAGTATGGCACTGGCCAACGCTTCAGAGAACCTATATCAAAAAAAGAAACCTGCAGATAAGAATTCTGGGGCGAAACAATGGGAGATCAAGGGGAGTCCATTGGATGGATTTAGCTTCCCCAGGTCTAGTGGCTTTAGGCACAATGAGAGTCTTTCATAGCCCCTGTCTTTCAGAGGCTGTGTTTTCTAAGGCCTCTGGCATGACTGCTAGGCAGAAAACATACTTTTATCTATATGCATGATCTCCTGGATCAAACATATCAACGTGCCTGCTGATATTGTGGGGACCTTGGTATTTGAGGCTCACTGTTTTTTTTTTGTTGTTTTGTGAGTGAGGGCAAAGTCTTCATTGGGCTTCATTTATGAGGTGGTTCTTGGGTTCTGATTGGAAGACTGTATCATTCACCCATACTCTGAGTCCTTGACAACATTTTTTTCTGACTGTACAAGGCTTGATGCACCAAAGACCAAACCAATGCCTGACGTTTATTTTGGTTGTAGGTTGAATGGTACCCCAGTCCTATCTACTTCCCAGGCGCACCTTTTTTAGCTGGCTGGCTAAGTACTTCATACCCTTTCTGAAATCTAAGCAGCCAGTTCTGGAAATAACAAAGATGTCAGTGGCCCTGTGAAAAAGAAAAGGATGGAACTTCTTCTAAAGGATTCAGATAAAGCAAGTTCTGAGGCAGATGAACTTGGCTTATTTGATGCATTTTCTTCTGTTGTTTCCTGTGAGTCTGACACCAAGGATTCCTATCATTAGGTTCTCTGTCATAAGGTTTCTGCTTTGAGAACACCCCCTTTTCAGGTGAAGGAGGAGTTTCAGTTGGAGTCTGAAGAAGAACTTGAAGACCTAGCTCTCAGATACTGAGCTTTCTTGAGTCTCCTTGAGCCCTGGTCACTTGTTGATCTTCGTTTGATCACTGCCGCAGTAGCCTTAGCTATACATGTTTGAATCCTGCCAAGGATTCAACAAGTGGCCAGTTTCCAAACCTCCAAGTGCCCAAACCATTAGCTTGATCTGAGCCGACTAAAATGCCAGGTTTGGCTGCAAAGAAGTTTTCAGCTTTCCTGCTGCCAAAAGGAGTGTTCTACTGTGGCCTTTAGAGCATCAGTGGTCATCTAACTCTTTTTCATTATTAGGCAGTTAAGTTAGCTTCAGGGGGACTTTCTGTTTACTTTTTGTGACAGAAAATTATTTTTCTATTAAACTTAAATATACTTTAGCTAGGAAAAAGGTGTTTTTATTGACTGTTGTTTGACTTTTGTTCACTTTTATAGAGAAGCATTACTTTTTTTACTTCTGTGGTAAAAAGTTTATAAAACGTAATACTTTTTTTCTGTGGAGAAAATAGTGCTGTTTTACTTTTGGGGTCTGGGGTAAATGTTTAGTGTAGAAAAAGTTACTTTTTTTTTACTACTTGCTATTTTACTGACTGTTGCAGCAAGGTTTCCTTGGAAATCGGGCACGTTTTTCGACTTCACCGAGGAAGAATCTACTAGTTCCTCAGTTCTTTTTCCAGCCACAAAAAGAAAGATATTATTAAGCAGTCTTTTTCACCACAACAGACTGATAAAATACCTCAGCCACAGGTGGGTGACCACGGTAACCAAGGCTCATTCTTTGGACCACGTTTCTTTTTCCTTGGGTGCCACTGGCTTAATATACACAGCCACTATGGACTAGGGGTTAGACAAGTTCTCTTTGCTGTTGAAATGCCCTTGATGGGCAAAGGAGAGCCACTGTTGGTTTTCCTGGTAGAAGGGATAGGGAAAGCCTCTCTGCTTAGCCAGAATACTGTGGCCATCTCTGAACAGTATTTTGCTGCCATTAGTGGGCCTGTTTCTTGACTTCTTTTTGTCAGAAAGAAGTAGAAGCTTAAACATATGTCTTTTCCTGTCTCATTTGGCTTGGCAGGAGTAATTGATGGGCTTAGCTCAGGGTTTAATGCAGGCTCTTGATCCATCCTGTATGGATCTTTTCTCATAAAAGAAAAAGAGATTCTTCATTTTCTGAAGAAATTCAAGAGCTTGAACCTCAAAATGATTGTGAAAGCACAGATTGTGTTATCTCCATAGAATTCTGATTCAGATTCTGAGGAGAGAGAGGCTTCAGACAGTAATTTTGAAGGATCCTCTTTCTTTGAAACTGTTTCTAGAGTGAATTAGTTGTTTCAGTGGGAAAACGGTGATGTTTCTCAGTCCCTCAAGAAATATTATGATTTGTTACAACTGGAATTTCCAGATCATACTCCTAGTCCTCTTGTTTTGTCTGTCTTGTTTATTTTTCACAGCCTGCAATTCTCCTAACAGAGATGGCCTGGTGCCTCCGAGAAAGCAGGCAGACATCATAAAGTGCTACAGTCTTTTTAAGATTTTATACACTCACCCCAGATCTGACTCAGCAGATTTTGCTTCAGTGAACCCAGCTGCTACTTAACTTATGGTTAATACTGATCCCTCTCCTTTTGTCAAGAATTTGAAGGCTTTTGATAATTTTTTGGGGGGGAAGTGTATTTTTCTGCAGCACAAGATTTTAGAGTTCTCAACTGTAAAGCTGGTATATTACTTTTTTTACTTGCCACTTGAAAATTAGATATTTTGCCACCTTTTCCCTCTTGTGAGGAGAATTCTGCTTTGTGCAACTTGGTGTCTTTGTCTCAAGTGATTACCTACTGCTAAGGTTGCCACCTCACATGAGGCTAATTCCTGGAGATGCTATTTTAATGTTAAACACAAACCGTATTGTTTGGACCAAGTGCTGTCCGACTCAGAGACTATCAATCTTTGATATGTTAGTATTCGTAATGATTGTACAACGAATACTATTTACAGGAAAAGATCAAAACAATAATAGAACTGTAAACTAATTATTCAAATGTTCATTCTGTGTGCTTTGGTAGAGTCACGAAAACTACTTGCATTTAAAAGTATATTTCTGATCAGATCTTGCAGCCATGAGCAATTTGGGTGTCTTCATCAAGAATTCATGAAACTGAGAACAACTGTACCTCAAATTTTCGCACACCTGCAGCTCAGCTCACAAAACACCAAGTCCCAGATGATGTCTTTCTTTGGTTCACAAGGAGTTCATCACACTGAAAGTTCGTTCATATGAAGAATTCGACACGGGTATAGAAAATGCGAAGGATGCAACTTTAAAGAGGTCCTCACCACACTCCCTATGTGTCAGTTTTGCGAAAAAAGTCCTTCCATTGATCGACCACTCATTCGTTTTTTTCCACCAGCTTTGTTTGAACATCACGCAGAATACAGTAGTCATCATAGTACTGGTCTTTGTCTATGTCAATGTGCAACTTGTCTGCCAGTTCCTTTAATAAGCTCCACATCACTGGTTCTTTCAAGGTTAAAGCTCTTATTGCTTGGAATTCTAAATCCTGGTAATTATACCACTTGTCTCTGTAGTTCAGACACTTGTAGAATTGTAACATCAGCGTCAAAATGCCTTTTCTTATCTCGTGGAATTCTTTTAAGCATGTCTGCAGCAGCCTTTCCATAAAATTTGTCTTGCTTGCAATCTGCAATTTTCCGTAGTACTCCAACCATAATATCATGCAGTTCGAAACTAGTAGTTTGATCTGACTTTAACATTAGCACACTACTTTGAAAGACCTGCATAACATTCTGTAAGAAACAGCAGTATAGTTTAGGTATGGACTCGCTTTCTTCGTCTCTAAAGGCATCCCAAATTACTTTGTTGCATTCTTCTTCTCCCCGTGAAACAAAGTAAGACTGCAAAGCAAGGCCATACTGGAAGTATTCTTTCAAGTGCTGGAAGTAATGATAACCATCTTGGAACATGAAGAATGTTTTGATACTCAAGTTCAAGAAACTTGAAAAATGACTGGAGCTGTGTAGTTTGTTTGGCATATCTGGAAAATTCAGCATAAACTGTGAGAATGAGAATTTCAATGTCCATTGACAAAGTTTTGCATGCCTGTTTGACACAATTATGCAGAATGTGGCACTTGCAATTCACCAAAATAAGTTCAGAGTTTCTTTTTTTTTCAGTTTCTCATACACCAAAATCTTCTTGCCAAAATTTACTGCAACATTATTCCCAGAAAATGCAGACAGTCTGCTTATGTCCAATCCATTTTTCTCTATCACAACTAATCTACCCATTATCACCTCACTGCTTTCATCTGAATCTTCATAAAAGTCTAGCAAACCATGTTTTATTCCTTCTTGTTTTGAAAAATACTGCACTTTAACTGGAAAAAGTATAACTCTTCCTTTGTCTGAAGAGTCAGTTGCTATTGAAAAGTACTTTGATTCTTGTAAGTCAGAGATTAACTGTAGTGAAGCAGGAGCGAGAACATTTTCAATTATATTACTTGCTTTTGTTTTGCTGCAAGCAGTCTTTCGCAATACTAGATTCTGGGAAAATAGTTCCCATTATCTTGTTACTGCAATCTTGACGTGCATAGCTGTTGTGATGCTTCACACTGTGGTACGTTTGAGTTACTTCAGCAGTTGTTATAAGATCGTTCTCTTTGGTATTTGTTTTCTGAAGAAGCTCATCATGACTGTATTTTGCTTAATCTGCTTCACATTTTTATCATGTTTCTCCAGTGTTGCATGCACTACTACTGATCTGCGTCCCTCATACTTTACTGTAAATGTGTGATGGCAAATTTTGCATTCTGCTTCAGACTCCTTTTTCTTATCCAACCAATCCTTAAAATAGTTTTCTTTTAACCATTCATCATTGATTGAGCAGTAATACTTATTGTTTGCCTTTATACAACTTTCAGATTCAGTATCCGAATGCTTTGATTCAGCCATTGCGACTTGCAAGGTTTTATTGATCATGTGCAGTGCAGCCAAGGCAACAAATTAAGTACAGTAGACTTAAGTTATCCAGCACCCATGGGGATTGGTACAGTACAGACTCTGCTTCCACTGCAGCAGGCAGCTATAGATCGATCTTAAGGTGTCATACATGGATGATAGTCCAGCCACACCCAAAGACATGTAGATGTAGAGCTGTTAAACTTTTTATGGATAAGAAATTTCTTGTTTGGAAAACCAACCCAAGAAAGTGAAGTAAATAATAAAATTAAGGAAATGCTTAAGCAGCTTTTTTATTCCCCTATTCCTGGTAGATGCCGGATAAGTGTCATTTCCGGTTGCTAGAGAGTTAACTCTAAAAACAAAAAAATCTGGACAAAGTAAATAATGGGCAATATTTAAAAACTCACTTTTATTTATGGCTTTGTCCAGATTTCTTGCTGTAAGAGGCTGAGAGGTATGGAGCGAGAGACTGTGTGTGTGTGTGTGTGTGTGTGTGTGTGTGTGTGTGTGTGTGTGTGTGAGATCGGGAGAGTGAGTGCGATGTGTGAATGAATGCACAAGTCAAGTGACATACCTCTCAACCTCTTAGAGCAAGAAATCTAGGCAAAGGCATAAATAAAAGTGGTACAAAGACCCAAAAATAGGGCAAGTTTTAAATATTGCTCTTACAAACTTAGAAAGTTGATAGAATAACAGATTTTGCATTAGCATGAATTTTTTGAAGGGTATGAAGTCTGAAGCTCAAATGTCTGTCATTATTTTCTAACTTCAGTCTTTAATTTATTTGCCAGTAATATGCCAGAAAACCACAATTTTATGAGAAATGGACAAAAAATATGAAGCAAAAATCTGGACATTCTTTGAAAATCTGTACAGATGAGAGGTAAGTGGGTGTGTGGCTGTGTGCGTGTGAGAGAGAGCGATGTACGAGTGAATGCGTAAGTGGGTGTGCGGCGTCTGTGTGTCAGTGAGAATGATGTGTGAATGAATGCAGATATGAATGAGGAAGTGACTGTGTGTTTGTGTGTGTCTGTGTGAGAGATAGCAGGAGAGAGAGGGAGAGTGAGTGTGATCGTGTGTGTGTGTGTGTGTGTGTGTGTGTGTGTGTGTGTGTGTGTGTGTGTGTGTGTGAATGCCGGTTGCTTGAGTTCCAGTTAAGCAAGAGTGTAATGTCATTATTCCTGGACATTTCAGAGTTTTTTGAATTACTTCCAGGAGATGGGAGATGCTATAAAAATCCTGGAGACTCCAGAGTAGTCCTAGAGAGGTGGTAACCCTACCCACTGCTGAAAAGTGGTTATGATTTTTATGATACCATTTCCAGTGTTGCTGCTGCCACTGGAACTGTTATGAGGAGGTTTGCTTATTTACTTTCTCAAAACTTCTCGGAGGACGTTATAAAGTGAGATTTGAATTTCCCCTTTGGTAGAGAACTAGTTTTTGTACCCTCAGCAGCAGGGGTCATTAAAAAGTATGATGAGAGAACTAAGGATGATTCAAGGGCTGTCAGTTTTTTTCAGCCCTTCGCCTCCAGGTTTGCCAAGGAATTAAGGCTTCCTCCATGCTTTCTTTAAAAAGCTAAATAAACACTCCAAGCAAGCTGCTGTAAAGCAGATGTTTAAGAAGTAATGGTAGGGAGGTTCCAAAAAGAAAGCAGGACCCCCTCAGAACAAAGCACAGTCTAATATGTCTGAATGACTTTTTGAAAAAAATTCCAACCCCTCCCATCCTGGCACTCCCTTAATCTTTCCAGTAAGTCTGAACTTCCATTTCTCTCTTTGGAAACATTCAAATTGTTGTTGGAGTCCATAAATGTTATAGATGTCAGTGGTAGTCTCTCCTTCCCTGTAAAGGGTATTCCTCCTCACCCACTGTACCAGATTTTTCTTTCCCTTCAGTCATTTAGCATACACTGGATCAGGGGGTGATAGAAGCTATCCTTTCTACTCATTTAGGGGAATGATTGTATTCCCCCATGTCCCTGATACCAAAGAAAGATAATTCTTGGAAACTAGTTCTGGATGTTTATTTTTCATATAGGCAGGTACTAGGCTATCGGCCCAAGGGCCTAAGTAAACCTAGCCAACAAGGTTCCCTGTCTCAAACCACCCAAGAAAGTTAATTTCCTGTGCAGAGCCACCAAAGTGATCCTCAGGGTGTATTTCCTATTTCCCATCCACTCATCAAGATTTTTCTAGAAGAGTGCTAATGCTTGACATAAATGGATAGCTTGTTCCAGAGTATAGGAAGTCTCTGGGACAGGAGTCTATCCCTCCAGCATGTCCTGTTTATTGTGGTGACAAGGTTTAGGTCCCTAGAGTATGTAGCTCGGAGGGATTGGGATTTCTTTAGGTGTATCATGTCCAACAGCTCTGGGTTTAACATAGCTTTATATGTTAGGCAGAGATTTCCTCGGAGTAGGCAATATGCTACAGAGTAAAGCTGGAGTCTTTTGAGACGGTCAATGTAGGGCATCTGTTTGAGGCCAGTAATCCTCTTTGTGAGGTACTTCTGTGGTCTTTCCAGCTGCTGCATATGTCTTGTGAGGTACATTGCAAAAGGGTTGTTGTACTCTATAATGGGTCTGAGTGCCGAGTAGTTTTGAATTAATTTGTGATAGTTCTCAAGTTCAAAATGATGTCTGTTCACAACTTGTTAGCCCTTATTCCCCATTTGAGCTTTCTGATGATTTCAGATTTAAAAAATGGGTATCATCACATTCGTATAGATCCAGTTTTTAGATGTTTCTTAAGGTTTTCTATGTCTGGATCACATTATCAGTTCTTTGCATTACCCTTTGGTCTATCTATTGCTTCAGGGGTGTTCACAAAGTGTGTGGCTCCTATGATAGCCTACAACACACCTTTTCATACTTAGATGGCTTGCTAATTGCTAGTCTGTACAGAGTCTTTTTCAAAGTGTCAGGAATCTTTCATTTGGGTAAGGGATTTCCCCACATAGGCTGGGATTCCAATAGAGCTTACAGACACCTCACTGAGTTGTCTCCTGGACACTTCATTTCATAGACCTTTTTTTCCACAGGAAAAAGTAGATCTGTAGTTAGATCTTTTCCTGCAATTTTCCACTCAGACTTTCATCTCAGCAAGAATAATTCCTTAGGGTTCTTGCTTTAGTGGTATCCATGATACTCATAATACCTTTTGAAAGACTACACCTGAGGAAAAATTCAGTGGTACCTGAAATCTCCGGTCCCAGCATCAACATCCACTGACTTTTTTCCAATTCCAGTTTTGGGATTTTTGAAATGGGCAATGTTTGTGGTGGAGACACCAGATGTCTTAAAATCCAGGTCCTCCATTCTCCCTTCCTGCTCCAGCACAGTCAGTCATTACAGACGGCTCGGACTGTGCTTGGAGAGCAGTGTTTGTGGGGATAATAGGACAGGGTCGTGGGAACGAAAACAAACTAAAACACAAACATAAAACAGATATTAGCACTTATAAATTATCTTAATTCTTTCAAACATTTGTGGTCTCCAGGACTTCGTGTTTACAGACCACACCACAGTGATATGGTACATAAAACTGAGGGGAAACCAGACTAGCTATGGTTGTTGGGATGCAACTTTTCAGCATACACTAACCCTGAAGCATTCTACATACTTTGAGCAAAATTGTGTGGCAGACAAACTGAGTAGGACCAGGAATACCCTCAAGGATGGAAAGTGAATTGGGGTCTTCCAACAGTTCACCCAGCTGTGAGGAGCACCTCAAATAAACCTGTTTGCCTCCATTCTCATCAATCAGTTGGCAAAATTCTGCTCCAGGAATCTATTCAGGAAGACCTGGAATACATATGCTTTTTCTTTTCAATGGACAGGAGTGTTCCTGTATGTTTTTCCACCGTATCCACTACTATCCAAGGTCATTCTGTAAATTCAGACGGACTCTTCAAAGGTCATACTAGTGACTCACTACTGGCCCAGACAACAGTGGATGTTCTTTGTGTTTCACTGTTGCAGTCATTACATTTGGGTAATCTGCTGGCAGCTTTGCCCTCAGTCGGCCTGATTAACAAAGTCTTGGGTCCTGCATTGGTTGCTGTCCCTTCTTCCATGACGTCAGGTCATCAGGGGTATAAAACATGCATGCAACTCCATTACACCAGTCTTTCTTGCCGTGTGGTGCCAGAAGCAGTTCGCAAGTGCCAGTCGGCCAACTCCTGAAATTTTCATTTTCGAGTTTCAGAACTGAAGTCTTCAACTTAAAGCTAAGTACCCCGTTGGGGAAACTTTTTCTTGCTCCTTACCGATGTCAGTAAAAGTTAATAACTGTATTACTTGTGGGAAGAAAATACCTCATAAAAATTTTCATTTATACTGTATTCCTTGCCTAGGCCCTGACCACGACGTACCTTGCTGTCGGTTTTGTGCTTTATTTAATCAGCGCGCTATCCGTCATAGGTACATTTTTGCCTCTAAATATTTCGGTTCTCACTTTAATTATCCAGAAATGACGTCTGTTAGCCATCTGACTTACCCGAATTCTGAAAAAACGCAAAGACAGACAGGCCGTTGAGGTCCAAAACTGCCGACGATGCTTCTCCTAAGCCAGTCTCCAGTTCGCCAGTACTCAGTGAGGTGCTTTCGCAGCCCCTGATACCTGCTACTTCTGACTTGCAGGCCTCTACTGAGACCCATTCGGAGTCCGGTATGCCGCGAGATGCTTCACCTATGGAACCCGCGGATGTCTCTACCTTGGATGGGTCCGGAGCCGCTGTGCAGGCACCGGATTCTGAGGGTGTATTCAAGCCTACAGACTTGTATATTAAACCAACTCCATCTTCTATTTTAAGGCCTAAATCGAGATCTATGTCTAAAAAAAGACACCCATGCCACATGTTCAGTCCCCCATGCCTAAAAAACAAATGATCAAAATGGCAAAATGGCTGAAGATCTTATTACTCTAATCAGGGGCAGTCAAACCCCCCCCCCCCTCTTCTAAGAGGCCTAGGACTGAGCTTGACTATCAATCTTCTGATCAGGATTCTGTTTCTTCTAATTCTTCCAGTGACCTGGATTTGTCCATTCCTACTTATGAGGATTCTGATGCCGAGAATTCCATTCCCTCTGCCCCCCCCCCTCAAGGACTTTTCTTTTGGGGAAACTTTACATACCTTAAGGGAGCATTTCCACTGGGAAAGTCGGGAATTTTCTGAATCTAAAAAGAGGCTTAGGGATTTCCTTTTTCTACCTCAGCATAGGCCTTTGGCTATACCTCCTGTACTGTTGCAGACCCAGAATCCATTTCTCAGGGGCCCAAGGGCAATTAAGGCTTCTACTGCTAAAAATCCTACTCCTTCTGATAGACACTCCAGGGCGCTGGATAGATGGGGTAAAAAGGTTTATACTTCTGCAGCCTTGACAATCAGGTCCTTAAACTGCCAATTTCATATGCTAAAATATCAACAGCATATTATGGGACTGCTTAAACAGAAACTTATGTTGATTTCTGACTGTGTGGAAAGTAAAGATTTACAGGATTTATTGCATTCAGCTGAACAAGTTGGAAAACATACTTTAAAAATGTTTTTTTGATTCTATAGAGGCCTCTTTAGGGCTGCTGTTGCTGGGTTTGTGCTTAGAAGGCATGCTTGGCTTAAGGAGCAATCTCTGCCTGATCATGTTAAAGCAAAATTGTTGGATGCTCCTTTAAATCAGGACCGTCTGTTTGTCAATAAGGCTGAAGAAGTTCTAATAAAGATGGAAGATAAAGCTAAATCTATGCAAACTGTGAAAGATTTCTTACAAGTGCAACCTCCAAGATTTAGTAGGCACTAGCTTGCTAAGAATTGGTCCTTTCCTGCTCCTTCCAGATCAACTCAAGCCAAACCCAGACACACCAAAAGCATCAGGTTTCAGTCCCAAAGGACTCTCAGAACTAAGCAATGGAAATAAGAAACCCCCCTATGGTAAACAGTCTCAATGACTTTATTAAAATTACCAAGCACTTACCTTTTAGCCGCCCCATTGGGGGGAAAGATTGCTCTTCATGCAAAAAACTGGGAACTCATAACCCAGGACAAATGGGTTTTAAATATAGTGTCCCAGGGATACAGATTTCATTTCCACATGTTGCCAACACCAAACGGGTGGCCAGACCTGCTCCCGAATCAGTGGGCAGAGGCTCAAAAACAAGTACTTTCCCTCTTAAACTTGGAGGCTACTTAAACCGGTACCAGAAGAGGAAAAGGGACAGGGTTTCTATTCCAGGCTTTTCCTGGTACCCAGAAAAGACAATTCATGGCATCCAATTCTAGACCTGTCCACTCTAATCACCTTTCTGGACAGTCCAAAATTCAAGATGCTAACTCTTCACCAGATGTTCTTCGTATTTCACTGTTGCAGTCATTACATTTGGGTAATCTGCTGGCAGGTTGCCCTCAGTCGGCCTGATTAATAAAGTCTTGGGTCCCGTGTTGGTTGGTGTCCCTTCTTCCATGACGTCAGGTTGTCAGGGGTATACAACATGCAGCCGACGCCATTGCATCAGTCTTTCTTGTTGCGCGGTGCCCAAAGCAGAAGCAGTTCGCAAGTGCCGGTCGGCCGACTCCTGAAATTTTCAATGTGAAGTTGTTAAATCTCACTGTTTATTCTCACTGATGGGTGTCTACTGTCTGGGGGCTAAACACCTCCAAGACACTTGCAGCATTTGCCATTCTTTTTCTTCAAGTGTCCTCTTGGAGAGAAGAAGAAAGCTAATAGACAGGGGATTACTGCAGCATTCCTTTTTTGAGGTGTTGAGTAGCCATGAAGGTACAAGCACGTCCTCCAAATCTTCAGACCCCAAAGTGGCAAAAAAGGCAAAAACTTCAGAGGGAGAGTCATCGGTTCCACAGACCTCGGAACCGAGTGTACCTTTGATTCAGAGCCAGCTGTCAGTATTGGGGCCGGTCTCTGAGGTTCCCTCTGCTCCAGTCAGCACTTCGCTGCATTTATCTAAGTCCTCAGTCAGCCTTTCAGATTTGGACAGGGATCAGCTAGTGCAGAAGCTTTTATAGGCACCAGGACTTGCCAAATTGTTGTCGGTGCCGAAGACCATGGAACCGGATTTGTCTACTTCTCCTCCGAACTGTACTGGACCCTCGGAGCCGAAGGAAACTGAACCGATGATTGTCAAACCCTTGAAGCTGATACCCACACTGGTGTTATTGGATCCATCTACTCGGATGTCCTCGGCACCGACTGAGGACTCTAGGAGCCAACGCTCTCTCATCGGGTCCGGGGAGGATAGTCGGACCGATTTGTCAGTGCCGACTCTTCCTATCGGGGCTTAGGCTCGGATGAGCTTGGCTCCTACCTCAGGCTCGGAGCCCATGGTTTCGGTCTGGGAGGATCGGATGGTACTTTCGGGTCCGTCTACTCTTTCTCGTCAGAGCCATGGTGCCTTTGATGCTATGAGGAGAGTCCTGTCTCCAAAGACAATGTCAGCATTGGTTTGGCCTTCCCTCTCCCCTCAAGCTCCTGTATCTGCTTCTTCATCTACCGGTCCCCCTAAGCGCAGCGACCCTGAGCCTTAAGTACCCCCGCAGGGCGTCCCCTGCTCTTCTGAGACCTCCCCAGATCTCCCCCCACTGAGGAGGTCCCCAGGAAGAGACTGTGCAAGAGGAGGCACCTAGACTCCCCACAGAATTCTTTGCCATTTGACATGGACTTGGATGAGTCAGAAGGGTCCCCTCGATCGCCCTCTGAGGATATCTCCTTAGCAGAGATACTAGAGATCCTTAGTCAGAGGGGCGATTGGCAGTCCAAGGCCCCTACTGAAGACGAGTCTGTGCTCTTGAAGGCTTTTGGGTCTCAACCTTCCACTTCATGGGTGTCTCTGCCTTATGACGAGCTTATGGAACTGATATCTCATAAGGCGTGGGAGTCACCGGAGGCCACAGAACCTGTCCCCTCACAAGCCAAATAAATTCATGTCTGCCCCAGTGGACAAAGCCATTTTTGACCAAGGGAGTGCCTGTTGATGCCATGGTGGTAGCTGCAGCCACCAAAAAGGAAGTGTCTGAAACATCCGCATCTGCCCATCCTCTTAACAGAGATTCTAGGATCATGGATATATCTGGGAAATGCATGTTTAGTTCAGCGACTTTTTCTCTGCAATCACTGAACTACTTAACCCAATTTACGAGATTACAAAGAGATCTCCTGAAAGAGCTAGGAGATGCTCTCCAGAGTACAGTATCTGCAGGGGTAGCCGACAAAGTCAACGCACAGCTCGCTACCCTAAACTCAGTTGTAAACTCGTCCATGCGTCTCATATCTTAAGCAGCTGATGGTTCGCGTAGAGCCACTAGTTCGGGCATTGCTCTCTGAAGACAAGCCTGGATGCGTCTCTGTTCCTTTGCGGAACCCTTTAAGTCTTCCTTTATCAACACCCCATTCGATGGCTCATCACTGTTTGGGCCTAAAGTAAAGGAAACTTTAACCAGGTGTGAGCAGGATGGCAAGACCTTACCTGCCGTTGGAGTCCGTTTTTCTACCCCTACTCGGCCCTACCCCAAGGGCCCTAGGGGAGGGAAAATGTGGTTCCGAAAAGCACAGGGAGCCTTTCAGGACACAGGCAGAGGAGGGGGTTATAACTGAAGACACCGCCCCCGCGGCAGAGGGTGTCCGCAGCAACAGGGTGACAGGGGTCAGTTCTCTGGTCAACACTACCAGCGCCCCTGAAAGGGGGCCCGGCTGTTATGCTCTGGAAGCAGTCTGGGGTCGCTTGTCTTTGTACCCAGAAGCCTGGCTAAACATAACGTCAGATACATGGGTACAAAGCATCATTTCCAGAGGATATTTCATACCGTTCTTTTCTCCTCCCATTCCTGTAAACAGAATCCCAGATGTTCCACCCAGTCTCAGGGAACAAGCAATCGTAGAGGTCCACAGATTTCTAGAAAGAGTCATCCAATCAGTCCCAGCAGACCAAGTTAGATTCGGAACTTACTCAAGATTCTTTTTGGTACCAAAGAAAATAGGGGACTGGAGACCTGTCTTGGACCTCAGCAGACTCAACCAGTTCGTAAAGAAAGAGAAGTTCTGAATGGTCACACTTCAGTCCATTCTTCCCTTCCTAGGGAAAAGCGATTGGATGTGCTCCATAGATCTCAAGGACGCGTACTATCCCATAAAGATGAACAGATGCTCCAGAGATCATGTGTGTTTCCGGCTGGGAGCCAATCATTACCAGTTTTGAACCCTGCCCTTTGGTTTCACTACAGCCCCCAGAGTGTTCACCAAATGCATGGCAGTGGTCACGGCTCACCTGAGACGTCTAGGATTCCATGTGTTTCCATACCTAGACGATTGGTTCCTCACCGCTACCATCAGGCATCAATTGACTCTCTGCCATCAGTTAGGCATTACAATCAACTTCGAAAAGTCTGCCTTATCGCCATCGCAGCATACCGTTTTATAGGAGCAGAGTTAGATACCTCAACTACCACTCTACGTCTTCCAGTCGAAAGAGTCTCACTTCTCCGCCAACACGTCAGCTCACTGGTGTCAAAGAACAAAGCTACAGCAGCAGAGGTCTTGAAGGTGCTAGGTTTGATGGCTGCAGCAATCTTGGCTATACCACTCGCAAGGATGCATATGCAAATTCTTCAATGGCTCCTCTTTGCTCAGTGGTCTTACCAGAAACTACTGATGCACCACATTATTCTCATCACGGATTCTTGCAAGAGAGACCTTCGGTGGTGGTTGACGTCTCTTCATGTCACAATCGGAAGACACCCCCCCAGTAGCCACTGTGACCACAGATGCTTCTCTGATATGGTGGGGCGGGGGGCATTTTCAGGGAAAGACTGCCCAAGGCACATGGACAGATCAAGAGTCACATCTGCACATCAATGTTCTTGAGTTGAGAGCGGTACTTCTGGCATTGCAGTACTTTCAGGACTCTCTTCCTCTAGGGACTATTGCAATTCAGATGGACAACATGTCAGTAATCTGGTACTTGAACAAGCAAGGTGGAACCAAAGTCTTACCCCCTTTGTTGAGAAGCCCTCAGGGTCTGGCAATGGGCTGCGTCGTCCCAGCATTTTCTGTTAGCAACACACATCCCAGGGAAATCCAACGTGATAGCGGACAAGCTAAGCAGAGCGATATTGCTCCCTCATGAGTGGTCTCTCAAACAACAAGTTGCGGAGTTGATTTTCCGCAAATGGGGCCAGCCATGTTGCAACCTCTTTGCCATCCACATCAATTCAAAATGCAGAAGCTCCTTTGCCCTAATACCACCTCCGGGTCATCCCCCGAGAGATGCACTTTTACATGATTGGCCCCCGGGTCTCCTTCATGCGTTCCCACCCTTCCCATTGATACCCAGATTTTTACAGAAAGCAAAATCGCTGGGAAGGACTGTTATCCTCATAGCCCCCTACTGGCCTCGACAGATTTGGTTCCCGTTTCTCCACCATCATCTGTTGGAAGATCCATGGATCCTGGACCCAGTTCCGGACCTTCTGACGCACTCGTCAGGGGACCTCCATCCTTCACTGCAGTCCCTGAAACTGACTGCTTGGCTAATCCATTTCCCCTAATTGCCAGGCTTCATTCAATTTCAGGAGATGCAAGATCAATTCTCTTGTCTTCTCACAAGCCATCTACCAGGAGATTATATGGCAATAAATGGAAAAGGTTCTCAATTTGGGCCAATGCGCAGAAAATTGACCCTTTCCGAGCTCCGCTATCGTCCATTTTAGAACTCTTGACAAAAATTTTTAAGGAAGGGGCAGCAGCTGCTACAGTTCAAGTCCAGTTAGCTGCCATCTCAAATTATCACCTTGGGTTTGGTGGCTCAAATGTTATAGGCCATAAATTATCTAAGACTTTTCTTACATGAGACCTCCTGTCAAAATTTCCTATTCTCCCTGGAATTTAAACTTTATGCTGTCTCAAATTATCCTTCCCCCTTTTGAACTAGCATCTTGTTGTGATCTCAAATATTTATCCTGGAAAACAATTTTTCTAGTGGCCATTACTTCTGCCCGCAGAGTATCAGAACTTCAAGCATGATCTGTCAGAGACCGCCTTACATGATTTTTCCATGCTGATAGAGTATCTCTCAGAACAAACCCCTCATTTTTACCTAAAGTCTGTTCTGAATCAAATGTCAATCAGGTCATTCAGCTGCCAGTCTTTTTTCCCAACCACTCTAACAAATTGCACAAACTTGACGTACACAGGCAGCTCAGATTTTATCTTGACAGAGCTAAGGATATTTGAAAATCAGATCGACTTTTTGTATCCTTCTCAGAAGCCAGAAAAGGCAATCCAGTGGCTAAAACAACCTTATCTAAATGGTTATCAGATTGTATATCCTTTGTTTATGAGAATGCGAGCATGCCATTGACACACAAACCTAAGGCTCATTCTACCAGAGCTGTTTCTACGTCTTCTGCCTTTCAAGCTAAATTGCCCCTTGACAATATTTGTGCTGCAGCCACTTGGTCTAAGCCTCATACCTTTATCACGCATTACAAAGTAGATAAGGCTTCCAGGGACAGGTCTTCCTTTGGTTCCACGGTACTGAAGAATGTATATCCATGAGCCACCCAAGACTGGGGGTGCTAGGGACGCTACCCATTAGTGAGAATAAACGGCGAGATTTAACAACTTCACATAAATAAGTTGTGTACTTACCATAACGTTCCATGTGAGTTGTTTAGCTCACCTTTATTCTCACGTCCCTCCCTCCTTCCCCCTCCTGGCTGACTGTTAACTTAAAGGCTAGTACCATCCTGGCTATTCAGTATTTCTTCTTCCCCTTCGGGAAGTGTTTCTTTGTAAACAAGATCTGAGCTAATTCCAGCAGTGCATTGTGGGATAAGGGGCTTGGTCTCGAGCTACTGGCAAACTTTGAGCTTTGCTATCTGCCGTGTCGGAGCCGAGGATCGGCTCCGAACCCATCAATGAGAATAATGTCGAGATAAACAGCTCACATGGAATGTTATGGTAAGTACATAGCTTCTTTTTTTTCCGAGTTTCAGAACTGAAGTCTTCAACTAAAAAGCTAAGTACCCCGTTGGGGAAACTTTTTCTTGCTCCTTACTGATGTCAGTAAAAGTTAATAATTATATTACTTGTGGGAAGCAAATACCTCATAAGGACTTTCATTTGTACTGTATTCCTTGCCTAGGCCCTGACCACGACATACCTTGCTGTCGGTTCTGTGCTTTATTTAATCAACGCACAATCGGTCGTCAGATAGCAATCCGAGTACCGGAGTACCTAAAAAATACAAAGAAAAAGACAGAGAAAAGCAGTTGAGATCCAAAACCGACGACGAAGCTTCTCCAAAGCCAGTCACCAGTTCGCTGGTACTCAGTGAGGTGCTTTCGCAGCCCCTAATACCCGCTACCTTAGAGTCGCAGGCCTCTACTGTCACCCATGTGGAGTCCGGCATGCCGCAAGATACTCAAGTATTGGACCGACGGATGTATCTCCCTCAGATGGGTCCGGAGCCGCTGAGCAGGCACCGGCTACTGAGGGTGTATTCAGACCTCAACATTTGTATATCAAACCGACGACAGCTGCAAAACCAAAGATAAAATCAACGTCTAAAACTAAAAAAAACGATGCCTGGGCCACGTGCACAGGCCTCTATGCCTAAAAAACAGATGATCAAAATGGCTGAAGACCTTATTACCTTGATCAAGGGTACCCATCCCCCTCCAGATAAGAGGCCTAGGTAAGACAATGAATTTGAATCTTCAGATCAGGTTTCTATTTCTTCTGATTCCTCTTCTGATCAGGAATTATCTATACCTCCCTATGAGGATTCTGATGCTGAGGAGTCTATTCCATCTGCATCTCCTCCAGAGGATTATTCATTTGGAGAAACCTTGCATAATTTCACTGGGAGAGTCAAGACTTTTCAGAATAAAAAAAGAGGCTCAGGGATTTCCTTCTCCCTCAGCACAAGCCTTTAGCCATTCCCCCTGTTTTAGACATTGTGGATGATGTGTTTTCAGAGTCAAGCTTGACCCCTGACTCCTTACCTCTGGCTCCCAGTAAGCCTGACCGATTTTACAGGGTCCCTGACTCGCATAAATTTTTATTTAGAAACCCTGCTGCTGATCCTGAAACTATTTCACAGGGTCCAAAGGGAGTTAAAGCCTCAACAGCAAAATACCCTACCCCCTCTGACAGAGATTCAAGGGCACTGGACAGATGGGGAAAAAAGGTTTATACATCTGCAACCTTGGCAATCAGGGCCTTAAACTGTCAATTTCATATGCTTAGGTACCAACAACATGTTATGGGATTGCTGAAACAGAAAATGATGATAATTTCAGAAAGTGCAGAAAATAAAGAATTGCAGGAATTATTGCATGCAGCTGAACAAGTTGGAAATCATACTTTGCAATGTGGTTTTGATTCGTTAGAGGCCTCCTGCAGGGCCGCAGTTACTGGATCTGTGATTAGGAGGCATGCCTAGTTAAAGGAAGAAAATTTGCCTGATCATGTTAAAGCTAAATTGTTAGATGCACCTTTACAGCATGATTCTCTGGTATTAAGGCAGAAGAGGTTTTAAAGAAAATGGAAGACAACACAAAGTCTATGCAAACTGTTAGACTTCTTACAAGTGCAGCCACCAAGATTCAGTAGAGACTGGCCAACAAAAAATTGGTCATTTCCTGTGTCAGACAAAGCTCAAAGGGGCAAATCCAGACGCCCTAAGGGTTCCAGATACCAGGCGCAAGATTCATACAGGTCAAAGCAATGGGGCGCAACCACCTCCAAATCTGGAGGAGATAAAGCGCAAACCTACAGAAAACAATCCCAATGACTTCCCTCTGCCTACACCAAGCACTTATCTTTTGGCAGCACCCATAGGGGGAAAATTAGCACTTTTTGCTCAAAATTGGCAGTTAGTAACCCAGGACAAGTGGGTACTAAACATCGTATCACAGGGATACAGATTCCATTTCCACACTCTGCCAGTGGCAACTGGTTGGCCAGATCTGCCAAAAATCAATGGGCAGAGGCACAGAAACAGGTTACGTCCCTCGTGGATATGGGGGCCATTCAGACAGTACCAGAACAGGAAAAAGAACAAGGTTTTTACTCAAGACTGTTCTTGGTACCCAGAAAGGACAAGGCCTGGCGGCCAATACTGGATTTATTGATTTTGAACACATACCTGGACATTCCAAAATTCAAAATGCTGAATTTGCAGCAGCTTCTGCCCATGCTGGGCAAGAATGCTTGGCTGGTGACTTTAGACCTAAAAGAGGCATACCTGCATGTCCCAATAAGACAGTCGTGCAGAAGATACCTCAGATTAAAGGCTGGCTTAATGCATTACCAATTCTCTGCACTGCCCTTTGGCTTTTCTACTGCGCCTAGGGTCTTTACAAAGTGCCTGGCACCAGTGATTGCATTTTGCAGACAAAGAAGTATACAAATATATCCTTACTTGGACGACTCTCTCATTCAAGCAGAAAACAAGTACACTCTTCTTCGACACCTGGCGTTTGTGAAAAGGCTTCTAATATGCCTAGGGTACACAATAAACGAAAATAAATCACAACTGGTACCCTCTCAAAAGATAACATTCCTGGGTGCAAGCTTGAATATAACTGCCCAGATGGCTTACCTCACGCCAAACAAACAAAGGCAACTGACTACTTACTTCAAACTGATGGCAACAAAAACCCAGTCTTCTGCAAGGCAAATTCTGCAGGCTCTGGGCTTCATGGCATCCTGCATCCTACTGATTCCATATGCAAGATTGCATATGAGGAAACCAGTGGTACCTAAAAAGTTTATGGAGTCAACATTCACACAGTCTGGAAACAATGATTCCTCATTCCCTACCTGCAACAGGCGTTTCTATGGTGGGCAAAGGCCTGTCACCAAAACATGGGACAGCACTTCACTCTACCCCCTGCCAGCCAAACCTTAACAACAGACGCATCAGATTATGCTTGGGGGGGCCCACATGGCAGGAAGATGCATTCAGGGCAAATGGGCATCAAAACAAATGCATCTACGTATCAACCAGAAAGAGATGCTAGCTGTTCAAAATGCCCTAACAGCCTTCAAGGACTTACTTCATCCAGGACAACTACTGATAAAGACAGACAACACCACAGTCATGTGGTATTTAAACAAGCAAGGGGGCACACACTCATACCCCCTTTGCAGATTAGCCATGGCACTGTGGGACACCGCTTTGACCTACCAAATACATCTTCAAGCTCAATTCCTGCCAGGAAAACAAAACACTCTGGCAGACGATTTAAGCAGAAACCTTATGGATCCTCACGAGTGGCAATAAATCCACAAGTCTTCAGCATGATAACAGAGAAATGGGGAGCCCAGATATAGATCTATTTGCCTCTCCTCAAAATTATCAATTAAAAAGATTCTGCACAAGGACTTATCACAGACAAGCATGGAAAGTGGATGCCCTATCCTTCAGTTGGAAAAACCTATCAGTTTACGCCTTCACTCCTCTGCCTCTTCTACCCAAGGTCCTCCTAAAAGTCAGACAAGAGAAGCCAAAGATGATATTAATTGCCCCAGACTGGCCCCGCCAGTACTGGTACCCAATCCTAAAGAACTTGTCTCAATACCCAGCTTGGACCTTGCTTCAAAGACCACGACTACTGTCCCAGCAAAACAATCAGATCACGTACAATCAACTACAGACTCTGAACCTGGCAGCATGGCTAATCATGTAATCATACAAACGACACCTCTCAGTAAAGCTGTGATGGATGTCATTTTGGAAGCCAGAAGGCCTAGTACTAGAAAATCTTATGCTAACAAATGGAAGAAATTTTGTGCTTGGAATCAAGCACAAGGAACTGATACAGCAGAACCACATATTCCTCAGATATTACAATACTTAACTGAGATGCTTGACAAAGGCCTATCGTTCTCATCAATCAAAATCCATGCCTCTGCCATTTCGGCTCATTACAATACAGAGCTACCCATCTTTTCTCATCCTTTACTAAAGCAGTATCTTAGAGGTGCCAAAAATTTAAGGCATCCTATAAGATCACCTTTACCAGCATGGGACCTCAATTATGTGTTGGGAAAAGCTCACCCTGCCTCCAATTGAAAAGGCTGCTACCACTGATATAAAGTTCTTATGATGGAAGACAGCTCTGCTACTAGCAATTACTTCAGCAAGAAGAGTTTCAGAGCTACAGGCCCTCATGGCTGTGGAGCCTTTTATCATATTTTAACCAGACAGGGTGTCTCTGAGGACAAATCCTACTTTTATGCCTAAGGTGGTTTCCAGTGTGGCTCTTAACCAAACAATTCATCTGCCAACATTTTATCCAAATCCGCAGAACAAAGGGGAGAGAATTCTGCATTCCTTGGACGTACAGCTAAGATTCTACTTGAGCAGGACTAAAGCTCTAAGAAAAACTGAGCAATTACTAGTGTCATATGCTGCAGGATCAGAAGGAAAGTGTGTTTCAAAGCAGACAATTTCAAAGTGGATAAGCTACTCTATCTGTTTCTGCTACTTACAGCATGGTAAACCTGTGCCCAAGGGCATTAAGTCTCATTCCATCAGAGCTGCAGCTACTTCAGCAGCCTTTCTCAGAGGAGTACCAAATAAAGACATTCTAGAGGCTGCTACTTGGAGTTCTGTTCATACCTTTACAAAGCATTACCATTTGCCTCTCTACTCTAAGTCCAGGGCAGGCTTTGCCATTGCAGTGCTGCAGGGCCTTATAGCCACACCTAATGCTGTTTAGTTTCCGCCTCCCAACCATAGCTTTGGGATTCTACCCAAATGTAATGATTGCAACAGTGAAACACGAAGAACATAGTACAGTTTTGTATACTTACCATAAATGCAGATGTTCGAGTGTATTCACTGTTGCAGTCCAGGTCACCCTCCCGCCATCCCCCTGTCATTCTAAAGTTTATCTTTCCTTCTCTATCTTCTACAACCTATGTGGTGAATTTACTTGTAAATGAAGGTAAAGTTTATATTGATGCATGAAAAAAAAAAATATATATATATATATATATATATATATATATATATATATATATATATATATATATATATAATTTTGCTACCTTTTTGGGGGCACCTTTCATCGGGGGCAAGAAAATGGCGTCGGCTGCATGTTTTATACCCCTGACGACCTGATGTCATGGAAGAGAAGACCGCAACCAACGCAGGACCCAAGACTTTGGAATTCAGGCCGACTGAGGGCAACCTGCCAGCAGATTACCCAAATGTAATGACTGCAACAGTGAATACACTCTAACATCTACATTTATGGTAAGTGTACACAATTGTACTATTCTCTGTCTCCGGCCCCTTGTAAGCTAGACAGATATTATAGGGTTTCTGACTCCCACAAATTACTTTTCAAAAATCCTGTTGCGGATCCTGAAACCATTTCTCAGGGCCCCAAGGGCATTAATGCTTCTACTGCTAAAAACACTACCCCATCTGATAGAGATTCCAGGGCACTGGATAGATGGGGTAAGAAGGTCTACACTTCTGCAGCCTTGGCAATCAGGGCTTTAAACTGTCAATTCCATATGCTAAGATGTCAGTAGCATATCATGGGACTGCTTAAACAGGAAAATGATGTTGATTTCTGACTGTGTGGAAAATAAAGATTTACAGGATTTATTGCATTCAGCTGAACAAGTTGGAAAACATACTTTGCAGTGTGGTTTTGATTCTTTGGAGGCCTCTTACAGGGCTGCTGTAACTGGGTCGGTGCTAAGGAGGCATGCTTGGCTCAAAGAGCAATCTCTGCCTGATCATGTTAAAGCAAAACTGTTGGATGCTCCTTTACAACAGGACCGTCTCTTTGGTAATAAGGCTGAAGAATTTCTAAAAAAGATGGAAGATAAAGCTAAATCTGTGCAAACTGTGAAAGATTTCTTGCAAGTGCAACCTCCAAGATTTAGTAGACACTGGCCTACTAACAACTGATCCTTTCCAGTTCCTTCAAGAGCCTCTCAAGTCAAACCCAGACATTCCAAAGGCACCGGGTTTCAGTCCCGAGGGACTTTCAGAACTAAGCAATGGGGTGCCTCCTCTTCCAAATCAGGAAACAAGACGTCTCCTTATGGTAAGCAGTCACAATGACTTTCCTCTAGACTTACCAAGCACTTACCTTTTAGCTGACCCTTTCAGGGGAAAACTGGCTCTTCATGCAAAAAACTGGCAACTTATAACCCAGGACAAATGGGTTTTAAATATAGTATCCCAGGGATACAGATTTCATTTCCACATGTTAACCAACTCCAAATGGATGGCCAGATCTGCCCCCGAATCAGTGGGCAGAGGCCCAGAAACATGTACTTTCCCTCATGAACATGGGGGCTATTCAAATAGTACCAGATGAGGAAAAGGGACAAGGTTTCTATTCCAGACTTTTCCTGGTACCCAGAAAAGACAAAACATGGTGTCCAATTTTGGACTTATCTACTCTAAACACCATTCTGAACATTCCAAAATTCAAGATGCTGACTCTTCACCAGTTACGTCCTATGGTAGGCAAAGATGCCTGGTTGGCAACTCTAGATTTAAAAGAGGCTTACCTGCATATCCCAGTCAGGGAATCTTGCAGAAGATGCCTCCGATTCAAAGCAGGCTACTTTCATTATCAGTTCTCTGAACTTTGGCTTATCTACTGCACCCAGGGTCTGTACAAAGTGCATGGCTCCAGTAATTGCATTTTGCAGGCAAAGAAATATTCAAATGTATCCATACCTGGATGATTGTCTAATTCAGGCAGAAAACAAGGACATTCTTCTAAAACATCTGGCGTTTGTAAAAAGAATTCTAACTTGTCTAGGGTACACTATAAACAAAAAGAAATGTCAAATGGTACCTTCTCAATAAATTGCATTCCTGGGTGCAAACTTGAATACAACTGCCCAGATGGCTTTCCTTACGCCAGAAAAGCAAATTCATTTGGTGACTTATTTTAAACAGATGGCCACAAAAACCCTGCTTTCAGCAAGGCAAATAATGCAAGCCTTGGGGTTCATGGCCTCCTGCATTCTTCTAATTCCATGTGCAAGACTGCATATGAGAAAACTTCAGTGGTATTTAAAAAGTCTATGGAGTCAATATTGTCACAGCCTGGAAACAATGATTCCTATCATACCATGCCTGCACCTAGAGTTCCTATAGTGGGCAGAGGCCTGCCACCAGAACAAGGGACTGCCATTCACACCACCCCTGCCGCCGAAACCCTAACTACAGATGCATCAGACTATGCATGGGGGGCTCATCTGGCAGGGAAGTACATTCAAGGCAAATGGAGCCCAAATCAAATGCACCTTCATATAAATCAAAAAGAAATGCTAGCTGTACAGAATGCACTGACAGCCTTCAAGGACTGCCTTCGACCAGGACAATTACTGATAAAGACGGACAACACCACGGTTATGTGGTACATAAACAAGCAGGGGGGTACACACTCCTACCCCGTCTGCAGACTAGCCATGGCATTGTGGAACACTGCCTTGAGCTATCAAGTACAACTACAAGTTTAATTCCTGCCAGGAAAGCTGAATACTCTGGCAGATGAACTAAGCAGAAAACTGATGGACCCACACGAATGGAAACTGGAACCATGGATTTTCAACATGTTGACATGCAAATGGGGGAGCCCGACATAGATCTTTTTGCCTTACCCCAGAACTATCAGTTGGACAAATGTTGCACAAGAACTCGTCACAAAAAAGCCTGGAAAGTGGATGCTCTGTCCTTCAGCTGGAAAAACCTGTCAGTCTATGCTTTTCCCCCTCTGCTCTCCAAAGTTGTACTAAAAGTCAAACAGGACAAACCAAAAATGATTTTGATTGCTCCAGACTGGCCTCGCCAACACTGGTACCCACTCCTATGCAGTGTCACACATTTCACCATGGCACCTGCCTCAGACACCTTCCTTACCGTCTCAGCAGAACAACCAAATTCTGCACCCTCAGCTCCAAACTTTGAATCTTGCAGTGTGGCTAATCACCTAAATTCACCCTTGGCATCCCTCAGCAAACCTGTGATGGATGTCATTTTGGGGATGAGAAGACCTAGTACTAGAAAATCTTATGCTGACAAATGGAAAAGCTTCTGTGTCTGGAATCAATCTCTAGGGATAAGCACAGCAGTGCCCAACATTCCTCAGATTTTGCAATACTTAACTGAGATGCTTCACAAGGGCCTGTCTTTTTCTTCCATAAAAATCCATGCCTCAACCATTTCAGCTCATTACAACACAGAACCTCCCCTGTTCTCTCATCATCTGCTAAAGCAGTATCTCAGAAGGGCCAAAAACTTAAGACCACCCAGGAGAGCTCCAACCCCTGCCTGGGACCTTAACTTTGTATTGGAGAAACTCACTGTCCCTGCTTTCGAGCCAGCTGCTACTGCAGAATTAAAGTTTCTCTCCAGGAAAACTGCCTTCCTTTTAGCAGTCACTTCGGCTAGATGGATTTCTGAATTACAGGCTCTTATGGCAGTGGAGCCTTTTATCATTTTTCATGTGTCCAGGGTATCTCTCAGGACCAACCCATCCTTCATTCCCAAGGTGGTATCCAGTGTGGCTTTTAATCAGACCATTCATTTGCCAACTTTCTTTCCCAATCCACAGAACAAGGGGGAATGGATTCTGCATTCCTTGGATGTACACAGACAGCTTAGATTTTACTTCAACAGGACTCAATCTCAAAGAAAATCTGAACAACTGCTGGTAGCATTTGCTGCAGGGGCAGAGGAAAAGGCTATTTCAAAGCAAAAGATTTCCAAATGGATAAGCCATTGTGTTCATTTCTGCTATAAGCACCATGGAAAAACTATCCCTCGGGATCGGATCCCATTCTACCAGGGCTGCATCTACCTTTACAGCCTTTATCAGAGGTGTTCCTACCAGGGACATTCTAGAAGCTGCTACCTGGATTTCAGTTCATACTTTCACCAAACATTATCATTTACCACGTTTCCCTAAATCCAGAGCTGGCTTTGCCACTGCTGTTCTGCAGGGCCTTATAGCTGGTCCTAATGCTGTATAAATCCATCCTCCTAACCTTAGCTTTGGGAATCTACCCAAATGTAATGACTGCAACAGTGAAACACGAAGAACATAGTGCAGTTGTGTACACTTACCGTAAATGTAGATGTTCGATTTGTATTCACTGTTGCAGTCCTAGTTACCCTCCCTCCAGCCCCCTGTTTTTTCTCTTACTATGCCTCTACTTTAACTACACTTATAAGCCTTTTTGGTGTATTTGCTTTTGTTTGGAGGTATACTTTTGTTATTTTATATTACCTTTATATATATATATATATATATATATATATATATATATATATATATATTTTTTTTTTTTTGGCTCCCCATTTGGGGGGGCACCTGACATCTGGGGCAAGAAAAACTGATGTAATGGCATCGGCTGCATGTTTTACACCCCTGACATCATGGAAGAAGGGACAGCAACTGACGCAGGACACAAGACTTTGTTAATCAAGCCAACTGAGGGCAACCTGCCAGCAGATTATCCAAATGTGATGACTGCAACAGTGAATATACTTGAACATCTACATTTATGGTAAGTGTACACAACTGTACTTTACTTACTATGCTAGGCAAGGATGCCTGGTTGGCAACTCTAGATTTAAAAGAAGCTTATCTGCATATTCCAAACAGGGAATCTTGCAGAAGATACCTACGCTTCAAAGCAAGCTACTTGCATTATCAGTTCTTTGCACTGCCTTTTGGCTCGTCTACTGCACCAGGGTATTCACAAAGTGCCTGGCTCCAGTAATTGCATTTTGCAAGCAAAGAAATATTCAAATTTATCCATACCAGGACAATTGTCTAATTCAGGCAGAAAACCAGGCCATGCTTATAAATCATCTGGCATTTGTAAAAAGGGTTCTAACTTGTCTTGGGTAAACCATAAACGAAAAGAAATCACAACTGGTACCCTCTCAACAGATTACATTTCTGGGTGCAAGCTTGAATACAACTGCCCAGATG
Source organism: Protopterus annectens (assembly GCF_019279795.1). NCBI lineage: Eukaryota > Metazoa > Chordata > Ceratodontiformes > Protopteridae > Protopterus > Protopterus annectens. The sequence continues at coordinate 918,638,205 of NC_056741.1, forward strand.
GCTTTCCTCCTGCCAGAAAAGCAAATTCATTTGGTTACTTACTTCAAACAAGTGGCCACAAAAACCCTGCTGCCTGCAAGACAAATACTGCAAGCCTTGGGGTTCATGGCCTCCTGCATTCTTCTAATTCCATATGCAAGACTGCATATGAGGAAACTTCAGTGGTACTTAAAAAGTCTATGGAGTCAGTATTGTCACAGCCTGGAAACAATGATTCCTATCATTCCTTGCCTGCACCTAGAGTTCCTATGGTGGGCAGAGGACTGCCACCTAAACAAGGGACTGCCATTCACACTACCCCCTGCCACCCAAACCCTAACTACAGATGCATCAGACTATGCATGGGGGGACTCACCTGCCAGGGAAGTGCATTCATGATAAATGGAGCCCGAATCAAATGCACCTACATATCAATCAAAAAGAAATGTTAGCTGTACAGAATGCTCTGACAGCCTTCAGGGACTACATTCATCTAGGACAACTAATGGTAAAGATGGATAATACCACAGTTATGTGATACATAAACAAGCATGGGGTTACACATTCCTGCCCCCTCTGCAGACTAGCCATGGCATTGTGGAACATTGCCTTGAGCTACCAAGTGCAACTACAAGTTCAATTCCTGCCAGGAAAACTGAATACACTGGCATACGGACTAAGAAGAAATCTCATGGACCCACATGAGTGGAAACTGGAACCACGGATTTTCAACATGTTGACAAGCAAATGGGGGAGCCCAGACATAGATCTATTTGCCTCCCCCAAAACTACCAGTTGGACAAATTTTGCACATGAACTCCTCACAGAAAAGCCTGGAAAGTGGATGCTCTGTCCTTCAGCTGGAAAAACCTGTCAGTTTACGCATTTCCCCTCTCTGCCTCTTCTCTCCAAAGTTCTGTTAAAAGTCAAACAGGACAAGCCAAAAATGATTTTGATTGCTCCAGACTGACCACGCCAACACTGGTACCCACTCCTGCGCAGTGTGTCACAAATTTCTCCATGGCACCTGCCTCAGACTCCTTCCTTACTGTCTCAGCAGGAGTGCCAAATTCTGCACCCTCAGCTCCCAACATTGAACCTTACAGCTTGGCTAATCACTTAAATTCACCCTTAGCATCCCTCAGCAAACCTGTAATGGATGTCATCTTGGAGGCGAGAAGACCTAGTACTAGAAAATCTTATGCAGACACATTGAAAAGATTCTGTGCCTGGAATCCGTCTCGAGGGTTCAGCACAGCAGCGCCCAATTTACCTCAGATTTTGCAATACAACTGAAATGCTTCACAAGGGCCTGTCTTTTTCCTCCATTAAAATACATGCCTCAGCCATTTCAGCTCATTATAACACAGAACCTCCCCTCTTCTCTCATCCTCTGCTCAAGCAGTACCTCAGAGGGGCCAAAAACTTGAGAACACTCAGAGCTCTATCCCCTGCCTGGGACCTTAACTTTGTATTGGAGAAACTCAATCTACCGCCTTTTGAGCCAGCTGATACTGCAGACTTAAAATTTATTTCTTGGAAAACTGCCTTCCTTTTAGCAATCACTTCACCTAGAAGGATGTCTGAATTACAGGCCCTTATGGCAGTGGATCCTTTCATCATCTTTCGTGCAGACAGGGTATCTGTCAGGACCAATCCATCCTTAATACCCAAGGTGGTTTCCAGTGTGGCTCTTAATCAGTCCATTCATTTGCAAACCTTATTTCCCAATCTACAGTACAAAGGGGAATGGATTCTGCATTCATTGGATATGCAACCTTCTTTCCCAATCCACAGAACAAAAGGGAATGGATTCTGCATTCATTGGATGTGCACAGACAACTAAGATTCTACTTGGACAGGACTAAATCTCAAAGAAAATCTGAACAATTGCTGGTAACATTTGCTGCAGGGGTAGAGGGGAAGGCTATTTCAAAACAAGCCATTTCTAAATGGATAAGCCATTGCATTCATTTCTGCTATAAGCACCATGGAAAACCTATCCTCCAGGGGATCAGATCTCATTCCACCAGGGCTGCATCTACTTCTGCAGCCTTTCTCAGAGGTGTTCCTACCAGGGATATTCTAGAAGCTGTTAACTGGAGTTCTTTACATACTTTCACCAAGCATTATCATTTACCAATTTTCTCTAAATCCAGAGCTGGCTTTGCCACTGATGTCTTGCAGAGACTTATAGCTGGCCCTCATGCTGTATTAACGCCTCCTCCCAACCATAGCTTTGAGAATCTACCCAAATGTAATGACTGCAACAGTGAAACACGAAGAACATAGTACAGTTGTGTACACTTACCATAAATGTAGATGTTCGAGTGTATTCACTGTTGCAGCCCTGGTTACCCTCCCTCCAGCTCCCTACTTTTCTCTGGCTGTACCTCTACTTTCCTTTACTATGCTTAAAAGCCTTTTTGGTGTATTTGCTTTTGGTTGGAGGTATAATTTTGTGTTTTTTTTTAATTTTATTTGCTCCCCATTAGGGGGGCACCTGACATCTGGGGCAAGAAAAATTGATGTAATGATGTCGGCTGCATGTTTTATACCTCTGACAACCTGATGTCATGGAAGAAGGGACAGCAACCAACGCAGGACCCAAGACTTTGTTAATCAGGCCGACTGAGAGCAACCTGCCTGCAGATTGCCCAAATGTAATGACTGCAACAGTGAATACACTCGAACATCTACATTTATGGTAAGTGTACACAACTTTGCTTTCTCTGCACTGCCCTTTGGCTTATCTACTGCGCCTAGGGTATTCACAAATTGCCTAGCTCCAGTCATTGCATTTTGCAGGCAAAGAAATATTCAAATATACCCATACCTGGACGATTGTCTAATTCAGGCAGAAAGCCAGGACAATACTATTAAATCATCTGGCATTTGTAAAGAAATTGCTTGCGTCTCTGGGGTACACCATAAATGAAAAGAAATCACATCTTGTACCTTGCCAACAAATAGTATTCCTAGGAGCAAGCTTGAATATATAAAACATTAAGTATTCTGTTTTTTGCTTATTTCCAAGTTATTTATAGCACTTTTTTACTCACTGCGTGTGAGGTATTAAGTAGAATTTTCTACAATTGTTAAGCATCTGGTTGGGTTTGTTCTGATTTTTTGTGTGCGGTATTAAGTAGAATTTTCTACAATTAAGCATCTGGTTGGGTTTGTTTGTTCTGATTTTTTGTGTGAGGTATTAAGTAGAATTTTCTACAATTGTTAAGCATCAGGTTGGGTTTGTTTGTTCTGATTTTTTGTGTGAGGTATTAAGTAGAATTTTCTACAATTGTTAAGCATCTGGTTGGGTTTGTTCTGGTTTTTTGTGTGAGGTATTAAGTATAATTTTCTACAATTTAGCATCTGGTTGGGTTTGTTTGCTCTGATTTTTTTGTGTGAGGTATTAAGTAGAATTTTCTACAATTGTTGAGCATCTGGTTGGGTTTGTTTGTTGTGATTTTTGTTTCCCACCCTCCCTTCCTCTTGGTATCCTGTGTTTATACTTGGTGGCTTTGCAGTTGCCCACCCCTACTGTAAATTTGATCTGGGACAGTCCTCCCAGTCTAGTGTCATTACCTCATTCTACCTATTCCAGGGAGAACATTTGAGAAGGCCAACCCAGTTAGCTTCTGCTCCTCCTTTCCCCTTTCCACTTTACAAAAAAAATAAAATAAAATTCTAAGCTTGCTTCCTACCTTTCCTATAAGTTGTCTAGTCCAGATACAGATTTGCTGTATCCAGGACTGTTTATAAGCTTCTGAACTCCCAAGCATTTCTATGTTGGAGGGAAGCCTTCTAGCTTAATTTTGTTTCTTAGAACTAGCCATGTTTCTAGTTTCAGCACTCAAATCTGTTTCTTTGAGCTCAGCACTTGTTCAGAACTCATTGTAAGCACTAAATAAGCTACAAATTGCTACATCACTCAACTTTCCTCACTTGTCTAGAGGAAAACAGTTTTTAGTACTTAATAAATAAGCACCTATCTGGGCATGTCTAAGGGTCAGCTCCTAGTGTTTTCTCCTGTCTACTTGATGAATCTGGGCATCTTGGGGCAATGCAGCAATTGCCTCATGTACACAGACAACCCTCTCCTCCTACCACCCAACACTACAATCTGTGAGAGATGCACTTATATAACTAAACTGGAAGCAAAGCTCTCTTAACCCAAGACTGGACTAGACAGTCAAGAGGAGAAGGTAAACACTTGCACCACACCACACTCATCACATAGTCCCTCAAAACCTACACCACCAAAACACACACATAGAAACTCAAAACACACACCTACATTTGTGGAGGCTTTCAAAAAAAAATCTACCCAAGCAACAGGGGACCTCTAAAGCAGAAACGCAAGCAACCTCCACCCCCCCCAACACAACCCAAATGACACATAGCCCACAAACCCAGTGTGCCACTCAACCACAGCCCATAAGGCATAACGACGTACCTAACACTCTAGTCATAGGTGACTCTATAGTCAGGCACACTGATGTTCCACTCACCAGGCTAAACAAGGAGAAAGTCACTGTCAGCTGCCTGTCAGGTGACAGGATCTGCCACATAACGCATGCACTCAGGTCACTCCACAGCAAGTACAAATATGACTGTCATTGTCCATGTTGGTGTGAATGACCTGAGACGTACCTCCCTGGACTACATGAAAAGAGACATGGAGGAGCTTTCTGATTTTGTAGCCCAGGCAGGTATGACCCTAGCCCTGAGAAGCATCCTGCCATCACCTAGAATGATACCACAGTACAAGGACAAAACGATTGACTTCAACAATTGGCTAAGCTTCTGGTGTCATTCTAAGGGGATCCAGTATCTGTTTGCCTGTCATTGTTCATGTTGGTGTGAATGACCTGAGACGTACCTCCCTGGACTACATGAAAAGAGACATGGAGGAGCTTTCTGATTTTGTAGCCCAGGCAGGTATGACCCTAGCCCTGAGTAGCATCCTGCCATCACCTAGAATGATACCACAGTACAAGGACAAAATGATTGACTTCAACAATTGGCTAAGCTTCTGGTGTCATTCTAAGGGGATCCAGTATCTGTCTGCCTGGGATGACATAATCGACAAACCACGATGCTTTGCCAGAGATGGCCTGCACCTGTCGCCCTTGGGATTCCGGATACTGGCTAATGCTCTTGCCACCCCTATAGTGCCTTTTTTAGGCAAGATTCAAATGACAAATTCACCACCGTAACAGGTACAAGCAAGCAAAATCTGAGTGTAATGCTACTCAATGCTAGAAGTCTAAACCTCAAAATGCACTCACTCGAGGCACTCCTTAAAATGGAGAACATCGATATCTGTGCAGTGACAGAGACTTGGTTCAAGGCTCCAGAGAGCACTCCTGCATTTACCAGGCTGTAATTCATACCACACCTTTCGACCACCTAACTTGGACCGAAGCACTAAAGGTGGAGGCGTGTCCATATTCATTAAGGATATCCACACCTTCAGGCTAGTTGCTCAGCATAATGCATCTGAGATTATCCAAGTGCAACTAACTCTGGGCAAGACCACAATGCAAATTGTAGCTTGCTACAGATCCCCCACCATGGCCCAGGATTCCCACTCCTCATTTCTTGATGCACTGGAAAATATTAGGGTACAACCTAGCACCCTAATAATGGGTGATTTCAACTACCCCACCATTAACCGGGAAAACTACTCATGTACCAACTCTTGTGCTCAACATTTTCTGGAATTCATAAATTCCAATGCCTTGGATCAACTTATCCACACCCCCACCAGGGGCAGCAATATCCCAGACCTGGTCATTTCCAACATGGGCAACCGGTGTTCCACACCAGAGGTCAATTTCAAGTCACCCTAGACATCCACATCCCAGCCCCATCCCGCATTAGGGAAACCACCGTAAAAAAATTCTCCAAAGCCAACTTCACGCTTCTTAAGACAGAAGTGGCAAACTTCACGACACCCATGCTGACCAACAATAGAGATACGACTGCTGAATTCTATACAATTGCACTTTATAAGCATTTACATGAGTGCATGGATCGTGCAATCCCTAACAGAACCAAGATGCTATCCTCCAAAAAAATGAAGCCAATCTGGTGGTCCCCTGCTATATAAACAAACTCTACAACAGAAGAAAGAAACTGTTGCAAAAAAAGAGTAAAATCCCTTGATTGGAGGAACTCCGTGGTCAGTGAGAAGCTGAGATTCCTCATAAGATTCTCCAAAGCTAGATACGAAAACAAAATAGCCACTGATTCTAAAGACATCCACAAAGCATTCTATAGCTAAGTCAAGAATCTCAGTGGCAACACTCAGGTCTGCTCTGAGTTACAGCATAATGGCACTAAATATACAGAACCAACTGATATTGCTAAAATCCAGATAGGTTCATTGCTAACTTTACCCCTCTTTCATCCTCTAAAGGGCCCATTTCTATACCGGAAGAATGCAAAGTACCTGTAATCACGGCTGCACAGGTAAGATACACTCTCCAAAGCCAAGAACACAGCATCCATGGGACCTGACAACATCCCAGGCTGCGTTCTACATGAACTACTGAACGAACTCGCACTCCACCTAAGTACCATGTTCAGTCATAGCCTCACCTCAGGCTTTGTGCCCACTGAATGGTGCACAGCAACAGTTATCCCACTCCACAAAGGGGAACCACCATGAACCCCGGGAACTACTGCCCCATTAGCCCGACGAGCCTGGTCTGCAAGGCTATGGAGCGCATCATCATGGAACTTATAAACAATGACATTGGTAATCCCCAAACTCTGGACCCTACCCATTTTGGGTTTGTAAAAGGCAGATCGTGTCTCCTAAACCTGATAGACTTCTTTGAAGCGGTCACCAAAGCTTGAGGGTAAGGTGGTACACACATCCTTTCTAGGTCTCGCCAAGGCTTTTGACACCATCCCCCACTCTGGAATTATAGACAAACTCACTAAACTAGGTATAAATCCCTATATCACAAGATGGGTTGCCAACTGGCTCACTGACCGAACCCACACTGTGAAAGTAGCAGACTCTAAATCCAACTTCAGACCAGTGACAAGTGGAATACCACAGGGTTCAGTCCTAGGTCCTCTCCTGTTTTTATCTACTTCTCTGAAGTACAGGTTAACACAGAAGGTCTTTGGCTAACAAAGTTCGCAGATAACTGCAAACTAGGAGCCATAATTAAATCTCTTAACGATGTGGACATCCTACAAAAGGGCCTCACTGAGACAGATGCCTGGTGTCAAAGCCATGGCCTCAAGCTCAATGCCAAAAAGTGCATTGTCATCCCTTTTGGTAAAAGCTCTGTACCCATGAACTACCACATAGGCAGTAGTCTACTTAACACCGAAAGTGTGATAAGAGACCTTGGGACACAGGTGGACAGTAGTCTCTCCTTTGATAATCACATTGCCACAGTAGTCAGGAAATCCTTCTACGGGGCACACTTCATCACAAAAGGTTTCTCATCCAGGAAAAAAAGAGGTCATTGTTCCCCTCTACTCATCACTCATTAGACCCATTATAGAGTACAACGCCCCTTTTGGTATGTACCTCACAAGACATCTACAACAACTGGAAAGGCCACAGAAATACCTCAAAAAGAAGATTACTGGCCTCAAACAGATGCCCTACGCAGACCGTCTCAAAAAACTCCAGCCTTACTCTGTCGCATATCGCCTACTCAGAGGCGATCTCTGCCTAACATACAAAGCTATGTCAAACCCAGAGCTGTTGGACATGCTCCATGTAAAGAAATCCCAATCCCTCTGAGCTACATGCTCTAGGGACCTAAACCTTGTCACCACAATAAACGGAACATGCTGGAGGGATAGATTCCTGTCTCGGAGATTTCCCATACTGTGGAACAAACTACCTATCTATATCAAACAAAGCTCCTCATTAGCACTCTTCAAGAAAAATCTTGGTGATTGGATGGGAGATAGGAAATTCACCCCAGGGATCACTTCTGTGGCTCTGCTTGACAGGGGCACATGAAATAATTTTCTTGGGTGGCAAACGCCAGGGTACCGTTTGGCTAGGCTTATATAGGCCCTAGTGCCAGTAGCCTAGTACCTACCTATGAATACAACTTCCCAGATGGCCTACCTCGCGCGAGAGAAAAAAGTTCATTTGATAGCCTACTTCAAACTACTGGCCACAAAGACTCAGCTATCTGCAAGGAAAATTCTGCAAGCCCTGGGGTTCATGGCCTCCTGCATTCTACTAATTCCATATGTAAGACTGCATATGAGGGAACTACAGTGGTATCTAAAAAGCCTATGGTGTCAACATTCTCAGGATCTAGAATCAATGATTCCTATCATAGCTTGTCTCTAGGTAGAGTTCCTTTGGTGGGCAGAGGCCTGCCACCAAAACAAGGGACTGCCATTCACTTTACCCCCTGCCGCCCAAACCCTAACAGACGCATCACAGTATGCATAGGGGGCTCACTTGGCAGGGTAGTGCATTCAGGACAAATGGAACCCAAGTCAAATACACCTGCATATCAATTAAAAAGAAATGTTAGCTGTACTGTATGCTCTGACAGCCTTCAAGGACCACATTCTTCCAGGACAATTATTGGTAAAGACGGACAACACCACTGTTATGTTGTACATAAACAAGCTGGGGAGAACCCACTCATACCATCTCTGCAGACTAGCTGTGGCTCTGTGGAACACAGCCTTGAGTTACCAAGTGCACCTACAGACTCAATTCCTGCCAGGAAAGCTAAACACACTGGCAGATGACCTAAGCAGAACCCTCATGGACCCACATGAGTGGAAACTGGAACCACAGATATTCAACATGTTGAGAAACAAATGGGGGAGCCCAGAGATCGACCTGTTTGCCTCCCCCCAGAACTACCAGTTGGACAAGTTCTGCACAGGGACTCCCCTCAAACAAGCTTGGAAAGTGGATACCCTGTTCTTCACCCGGAAGAACCTATCAGTTTATGCCTTTCCCCCCCTGCCTCTCCTCTCCAAAGTACTACTAAAGATCAAACATGACAAACAGAGGACGATACTGATTGCACCAGACTGGCCATGACAGCACTGGTACCCCCTTTTGCGCAGTGTGTCACTGCTGGCACCATGGCACCTGCCTCAGACACCTGCCCTCCCAGCAGGAGGGCCAGATTCTGCACCCACAGCTTCAAACCCTGAACCTGGCAGCCTGGCTAATTACCTGATTTCTCCTTTACTATCCCTCAGTAAGCAAGTGTTGGATGTCATTCTGGAGGCAAGGAGGCCTAGTACTAGAATATCCTATGCTGAAAAATGGAAAAGATTCTGTTCCTGGAACCAAACATGGCATGGGAACAACAGCGCCCAATTTACCTCAGATTCTCCAATACTTAACTGAGATGCTTCACAAGGGCCTTTCCTTTTCCTCTATCAAAATTCATGCCTCAGCCATTCCGGCTCATTACAACACAGAACCACCCATCTTCTCTCATCCACTGCTGAAGCAGTTCCTCAGAGGGATCAAAAACCTAAGACCACCCAGGAGATCTCCTACACCAGCCTGGGACCTTAACTTTGTATTGGAAAAACTCACTGTACCTCCTTTTGAACCAGCTGCAAATGCTGAGTTGAAATTCCTTTCTTGGAAAACAGCCTTCCTTTTGGCCATCACTTCAGCAAGAAGGGTGTTTGAATTACAGGCCCTCATGGCAGTGGAGCCTTTCATTATCTTTCATGCGGACAGGATGTCCCTCAGGACCAATCCCTCTTTCATGCCCAAGGTGGTATCCAGTGTGGCCCTTAATCAGTCCATTCATTTGCCAACCTTCTTTTGTAATCCACAGAACAAAGGGGAACGGATACTGCACTCCTTAGATGTGCACATATAACTTAGATTTTACTTGGACAGGGCTAAACCTCTCAGGAAATCTGAACAGCTGCTGGTTTCATTTGCTGCAGGGGCAAAGGGGAAGGCCATTTCAAAGCAAACCATTTCTAAATGGATAAGCCATTGCATTAATTTCTGCTATAAGCACCATGGAAAACCTACCCCGCAGGTGATAAGATCACATTTAACCAGGGCTGCGTCTACCTCTACAGCCTTTCTCAGAGGTGTCCCTACCAGGGACATCCTAGAAGCTGCTACCTGGAGTCCTGTACATACCTTCACCTTCACCAAGCATTACCATTTGCCTGTTTTCTCTAAATCCAGAGCTGGCTTTGCCACTGCAGTCTTGCATGTCCTTATAGCTGGTCCTAATGCTATCTAATTACCTCCTCCCATCCTTAGCTTTGGGAGTCTACCCAAATGTGATGACTGCAACAGTGAAACATGAAGAACATTGTGTACACTTACCACAAATGTAGATGTTTGAGTGTATTCACTGTTGCAGTCCTGGATGTGGATGTTCTTCGTGTTTCACTGTTGCAGTCATTACATTTGGGTAATCTGCTGGCAGGTTGCCCTCAGTTGGCCTGAATAACAAAGTCTTGGGTCCTGCATCGGTTGCTGTCTCCTCTTCCATGTCGTCAGGGGGGTATAAAACATGCATACAACGCCATTTTAATGAGTATTTCTTGCCGCGCGGTGCCCGAAACAGAAGCAGTTCACAAGTGCCGGTCGGCTGACTCCTGAAATTTTCGTTTTCGAGTTTCAGAACCGAAGTCTTCAAACTAAAGCTAAGTACCCCGTTGGGGAAACTTTTTCTTGTTCCTTACCGATGTCAGTAAAAGTTAATAATTGCATTACTTGTGGGAAGCAAATACCTCATAAGGATTTTCATTTGTACTGTATTCCTTGCCTAGGCCCTGATCACAACGTGCTTTGCTGTCAGTTTTCTGCTAAATTTAACCAATGCACTATTAAGTGTCTGTATATTTTTGCTTCTAAATATTTTGGTTCAAGATTCAACTACCCTGAAATGTTGGTTAGCAATCCAACTACCGGAGTTCACAAAAAATGCAAGGAAAAAGAGACAGACCATCGAGGTCCAAAACCGACGAAGCTTCTCCTAAGCCAGTCGCTGGTTTGCTGGTACTCAGTGAGGCGCTTTCGCAGCCCTTGATACGCACTACTTTTGAGTCGCAGGCCTCTACCGAGACCCATTTGGAGTCCGGTATACCGCAAGATTCTGCAAGTATTGAACCTGCGGATGTCTCTCCCTTGGATGAGTCCGGAGCCGCTGAGCAGGCACCGGCTTCTGATGGTGTTTTCAGGCCTCAACATTTTTATATTAAACCGACGCCAGCATCAAAAACAAGGTCAAAACCAACTTCTATGTCTAAAAAACCGACGAGTGAGCCACGTGCTCAGGCCCCTATGCCTAAAAAAACAAATTATCAAAATGGCTGAGGATTTAATTACCTTGATCAGGGGTTCCCAACCCCCCCCCCCTCCCCTGCTAAGAGGCCTAGGCAAGGCACTGATTATGAATCTTCAAATCAGGTTTCCATTTCTTCTGATCAGGAATTTTCTATTACACCATATGAGGACTCTGATGCAGAAGAATCTATCCCATCTGCATCTCCTCATGAGGATTACTCTTTTGGAGAGACTTTGCATACTTTAAGGGAACATTTTCACTGGGAGAGTCAGGACTTCTCAGAATCTAAAAAGAGGCTTAGGGATTTTCTTCTTCCTCAGCACAGGCCTTTGGCAATACCTCCTGTATTAGACATTGTTGATGTGTTCTTGGAATCAAGCATGACTCCTGATTCCCTGCCTCCGGCTCCTAGTAAGCCAGACAGATATTACAGGGTTCCTGACTCCCACCAATTTCTTTTCAAAAATCCTGCTGCTGATCCTGAGACTATTTCTCAGGGTCCCAAGGGTGTTAAGGCTTCTCCAGCCAAAAATCCTACCCCTTCTGATAGAGATTCCAGGGCGCTAGATAGATGGGGAAAGAAGGTTTATATGTCTACAACCTTGGCAATCAGGGCTTTAAACTGCCAGTTTCATATGCTTAAATATCAACAGCATGTTATGGGCTTACTAAAACCGAAAATGTGTGGAAAATAAAGAGTTAGAGGATTTATTGCATTCAGCAGAACAGGTTGGGAAGCATACTTTGCAATGTGGTTTTGATTCCTTGGAGGCCTCTTGCAGGACTGCCATAACTGGATCTTTGATAAGAAGGCATGCCTGGCTCAAGGAGCAAAATCTACCTGATCATGTTAAAGCTAAATTGTTGGATGCCCCTTTACAGCATGATAGTCTGTTTGGTAATAAGGCAGAAGAGGTTTTAAAGAAATTGGAAGACAAAGTTAAATCTGTGCAAACTGTGAAAGATTTCTTGCAAGTGCAGCCACCCAGGTTCAGTAGGCACTGGCCTACTATGAATTGGTCCTTTCCTGTGTCCAACAGAGCCACTCAGGGCAAACCCAGGCACTCCAAAGGCTCCAGATATCAATCACAGGGATCTTACAGGTCAAAGCAATGGGGTACCTCCACCTCCAAATCTGGAGGTAACAAAGCACAACCCTACAGTAAGCAGTCTCAATGACTTTCCTCTACCATCTCTAAGCACTTATCTTTTGGCAGCCCCCTGGGGGGAAAACTAACACTTCATGCTCAAAATTGGCATGTAATTACCCAGGACAAGTGGATATTAAACATAGTATCCCAGAGGTACAGATTTCATTTCCACACATTGCCAATTCCAAACGGATGGCCAGATCTGCCACCAAACCAGTTGGCAGAGGCCCAGAAACAAGTCATGTCTCTCATGGATATGAGAGCTATTCAACCAGTACTAGAAAAGGAGAAAGGACAAGGATTTTATTCAAGGCTTTTCCTGGTACCCAGAAAAGACAAATCATGGCATCCAATTCTGAAAACATTCCTGGACATTCCAAAATACAAAATGCTGACTTTACAACAGCTACTGCCTATGCTAGGCAAAGAATGCCTGGTTGGTAACTCTAGACTTAAAAGGGGCATGCCTGCATATCCCAATAAGGGAATCTTGTAGAAGATACCTCCACTTCAAAGCAGGCTTTTTGCATTACCAATTCTCTGCACTCCCCTTTGGCTTATCTACTGTGCCCAGGGTCTTTACAAAGTGCCTGGCACCAATACTTGCATTCTGCAGACAAAGAAACATTCAAATTTATCCTTTCCTGGATGATTGTCTCATTCAGGCAGAGGACAAAGACACTCTTCTTCAACATCTGGCGTTTGTAAAAAGGCTTCTAGCATGCCTAGGGTATACCATAAATGAAAAGAAATCACAACTGGTACCCTCTCGAATAATTACATTCCTGTGTGCAAGCTTGAATACAACTGCCCAGATGGCTTACCCCACGCCAGACGAACAAATACAGTTGACAACATACTTCAAACAAATGGCAACAAAAACCCAGCTTATCTGCAAGTCAAATTCTGCAGGCTTTGGGATTCATGGCATCCTGCATTCTACTAATTCCATATGCGAGACTGCATATGAGGGAACTTCAATGGTACCTATAAAGCTTATGGAGTCAACACTGTCACAGTCTGGAAACAATGATTCCTCTCATTCCCTGCCTGCAACAAGTGTTTCTTTGGTGGGCAGAGACATGTCACCAAAACAAGGGACTGTCATTTATTCTACCCCTTGCCACCCAAACTCTAATTACAATCTCATCAGACTATGCTTGTGGGGCCCACCTGGCAGGGAGATGCATTCAGGGCAAATGGAGCCCAAACCAAAGGCATCTACATATCAACCAGAAAGAAATGCTAGCTGTTCAGAATGCTCTGACAGTTTTCAAGGACTTACTTCATCCAGGACAACTACTGATAAAGACGGACACCACCACAGTTATGTGGTACATAAACAAGCAGGGGGGTACCCACTCCTACCCCCTTTGCAGACTAGCCATGGCCTTGTGGAACACAGCCTTGACTTACCAAATACATCTTCAAGCTCAATTCCTGCCAGGAAAGCAAAATACTCTGGCAGACGACCTAAGCAGAAATCTTGTGGACCCGCACGAATGGAAACTGGATCCACAAATCTTCAGCATGTTAACACAAAAATGGGGAAGCCCAGACATAGATCTATTTGCCTCTCCCCAAAACTATCAGTTGGACAAATTCTGCACAAGAGCTCATCACAAAAAAAGCATGGAAAGTGGATGCTCTATCCTTCAGCAGTCTATGCCTTTCCCACTCTGCCTCTACTCTCCAAGGTCTTACTAAAAGTCAGACAGGAAAAAACAAAAATGATTCTAATTGCTCCGGACTGGCCTCGCCAACACTGGTACCTTCTTCTAATGAATGTGTCACACCTTCCTCCTTGATACTTGCCTCAAACACCTCACCTATTGTCTCAGCAGAACTATCAAATTATGCACACTCAGCTCCAAACTCAGAATCTTGCAGCATGGCTAATCAACTAATTTTACCAACCACATCTCTCAGTAAACCTGTGATTGATGTCATTTTGGAAGCCAGAAGGCCTAGTACTAGAAAATCTTATGCTGATAAATGGAAGAGATTATGTGCTTGGAACCAAGCACAGGGAATAGACACTGCAAAGCCCAATATTCCTCAGATTTTACAATACTTAACTGAGATGCTTGACAAGGGCCTATCTTTTTCTTCAATGAAAATCCATGCCTCTGCCATCTCGGCTCATTACAACACAGAGCCTCCCCTCTTTTCTCATCCCCTGCTAAAACAGTACCTCGGAGGGGCCAAAAATTTAAGGCCTCCCAGGAGAGTGCCAACTCCTGCATGGGACCTCAACTCAATTTTGTGCTGGAAAAACTCACCCTACTTCATTTTGAACCAGCAGCTACTGCGGATATAAAATTTCTTTCTTGGAAGACCGCTTTTCTTTTGGCAGTCACTTCAGCTAGAAGGGTTTCAGAACTACAGGCTCTCATGGCAGTGGAGCCTTTCATTATTTTTTACCCAGACAGGGTGGCCCTCAGGACCAATCCTTCTTTTATGCCTAAGGTGGTATCCACTGTGGCTCTTAACCAAACCATTCACCTGCCAACTTTCTTCCCAAATCCACAAAACAAGGGGGAGTGGATTCTGCATTCATTGAATGTACACAGATAACTAAGATTTTACTTAAACAGGACAAAATCTCTAAGAAAGTCTGAGCAACTACTGGTGGCATTTGCTGCAGGATCAGAGGGGAAGGCTATATCAAAGCAGACTATTTCTAAATGGATAAGCCATTGCATTTGATGTCCTTCAAGAATGCAACTGCAGTCATAACATGTGGGTTGTCCTGCCTCAGGCAGTTCTCGGTCGGCCGGATTCCAAAGTCTGGGTCCGACGTCTGCTGATGTCGCATTCCTCTCCGACGTCAGAGTGGCCGGAGTATATAAGCATCAGCCGATGCCATTTTCTTTAGTCTTTCTTGCCGCGCGGTGCCCGAAGCAGAAGCGGTTCGCAAGTGCCGGTCTGTCAGCTCCTGTATTCTACGATACCGAAGTCATCAAAAAAGCTAAGTACCCCTTTGGGGACCTTTTCTTGCCTCAGCCGATGTCAGAAATTACTGAAAAAGTTAACAATTGTCTTTTTTGTGGTAAACAAATACCTCATAAGGATTTCCACTCTTACTGCCTCCCTTGCCTGGGCCCAGACCACGACGTCTCGGCCTGTGTAGCCTGTGCTCGCTTCAACAAGCGCACTCTCAGGCGCCGGGCGGATTCGCTGAAAATTTTTTCGGCGATAAATTTGCTTACACCATGCCGTCGGATCTTCCGACATCGCAAACTCCTAAAAAGCGAAAAGACCGGGACCGACATTCTCGGCCCGCGTCTACCACCGACTCCACGCCAAAACCTAGCGCGAGTGCTCCGGTTCCCTCTGAGACGGTATCTCCACCGCTCCGAACCGAAGACACCGCATTACCGACGACTCCGATTCCAGACATTACTCCGACGCCAGTTATAGATTTTCCTCCGGATACCGAAACCGAGGAAATGCCCAAGACCATTGCTGTGGACAAGGTCACTCCGGCACGTGGAGCGGCCAGGCCTCCTATGGCCATGTCTATTAAGGCCTACACTAGGGCTAAGGCAGCCAGCAAAACAAAGCATATTACTGCTAAGCCCTTACCTCAGCCGACTCCGGAGACACAAATTATGTCCATGACTGCTGATTTAATTTCCATGATTAGAGGTTCACAGGCCCATCCTGAGAGAGCATCCCAGCCTCCTCCTGATAAAAGGCCCCGGGTTGAACTCTCTGACCCTACTCCTTCAGATGAAGACTCTGAGGGCTCTGTCCACTCTGATAGCCAGGAAGAGCTCTTCCAGACCTATGAGGACTCGGATGCAGAAGATTCCATCCCTTCGGCCTCCCCTCCTGAGGATATTTCCTTTGAGGAAGTTCTGCACACCATGAGGGAACATTTCAAGTGGCAAGGACAGGAATATTCTGATTGTAGGAAACGCCTTAGGACTTTCCTTAAGAAGCCTCAGCACAGGCCCTTAGCTATTCCTCCTGTACTTGATGTTCTGGATGATTTGTATTCTGACTCTAGTGCTACCCCTGATTCTCTTCCTCCCGCTCCAGCCAAGCCAGACAGGTATTACAGGGTCCCTGAAACTCATTCCCATTTATTCAGGGCCCATACTGCTGATTTGGAAACTATCTCACAGGGGCCCAGGGGAGTTTCAGCCTCCACCTCAAAAAATCCTTTGCCCTCCAACAAGGAAGCGAGGTCATTAGAGAGATGGGGTAAAAAGGTTTACACATCCACTACCTTATCTATGAGAACTTAATTGCCTTTTTCATATGTTACAATATCAGGATTATCTCTTAGAAGATTTACAAAAAACATTAGCTTCTCCTGATCCTTTAGACAGGAAGACTTTGCAGGAAGTTGTACATAACACTCAGCAAGTAAGCAATCACTTCCTGCAGTGTGGATATGATGCACTGGAAGCTTCATGTAGGGCAGCTATGATAGGGGCAGTGATTCGTAGACATGCTTGGTTAAAAGATCAACCTCTACCAGATCATGTAAAAGCAAAGCTTCTGGATGCTCCTTTGGAAAAGAACAAGCTTTTTGGCGCAAATGCTAAGGATGTCTTAAAGACCATCGAAGAAAAAGCAAAATCAGTTCAGACTGTGAAAGATTTCCTCCAGGTCCAACCCCCCCAGGTTCAGTAGGAATTGGCCTTCAAAAAACTGGTCCTTTCCTAATCCAGAAAAGTTTCAAAGGGGTAAGAACAGACGTGGCCGTGGAAGAGGCCAATACAGAGGCCCTTACAGGGGACGACAAAGGCAGCCAGGAAACCAAAGAAGTGATGCAGGGGTTTCACCTGCCCAACAACCACAAACTCAATGACTTTCCTCTACTACCGCCTACCAGGGAACAACTAGAAGCTCCCTTGGGCGGGAAATTATCTCTGTTTGCAGAAAACTGGCACAGACTGACAAAGAACAAATGGATTTTGGACATTATAGACCGAGGGTACAGGTTTCATTTTCATACCTTACCAAGAAAACAAGGCATGCCAAACCTACCACAAAATCAGAGGGCAGAGGCTATCAAGCAAATCACTCTGCTGACTCGAATGAAAGCAATAGAAAGAGTTCCACAACAAGAACAAGATCAAGGGTTTTACTCAAGACTGTTCCTTGTTCCAAGAAAAGAATCTCAATGGAGACCAATACTGGACTTGTCCGCATTAAACACCTTTCTCATAGTTCCAAAGTTCAAAATGCTGACTCTACAGCAATTCCTTCCCATGTTGGGCAAGGAGTCGTGGCTGATTACTCTGGACCTCAAGGAGGCATATCTGCATGTCCCTATCAGACACAGCTGCAGAAGATACCTCAGATTTCTTGCAGGGCCAGAGCATTATCAATTCTCAGCATTGCCATTTGGCTTATCTACTGCGCCCAGAGTATTTACAAAATGCCTGGCTTCAGTGATTGCTCATTGCAGGCTCCAGGGAATACAAATTTACCCATACCTGGACGACTGCCTCATACAAGCGGACGACAAATTGATGTTGACAAAAAACCTGGATTATGTCATAGCATTACTTCAAGCTCTGGGATACACAGTCAACTTCCAAAAGTCAAGACTGCAGCCATCCCAGCAAATAATCTTCTTAGGAGCCAAACTAGACACAGCTTCTCAGATGGCTTACCTGACAGAAGACAAGCAAGAGAAATTAACTCATTACTTCAAAGGTTTAGCAAAACTCACCCAGATGACTGCAAGGAGATTCCTACAGGCCCTGGGTTACATGGCATCCTGCATTCTACTGGTTCCATTAGCAAAACTACACATGAGAAAGCTTCAATGGTACCTAAAAAGCATTTGATCTCAACACAGCAACAACTTGGAGACAATCATACCACTCATTCCATGCCTACAAAAGGAATTCCTATGGTGGGCCTCGGTGAGCCAGGAAAACACAGGTATGTCATTCAAAAAACCACAGATAACACAGACCATGACTACAGACGCCTCAGACCTTGGATGGGGGGCGCACATGGAAGGCAGGTGTATACAAGGACAATGGTCTCCAAAGGAAACACATCTGCATATAAACCAAAAGGAAATGCTGGCAGTGATGCATGCCATCGAGGTTTTTCAACACCAACTCCAGCAAGGCCATTTAATGATACGGACAGACAACACTACTGTAATGTTGTACATAAACAAGCAGGGTGCACCCACTCTTATCCCCTTTGCAGACTGACAATGCAGCTTTGGGAGAAATCACTAAGCCTAAACATCCAGTTTCAATCCCAGTTTGTTCCAGGAAAAGACAATGTGTTGGCGGACAGCCTAAGCAGGAATTTCACAGATCCACACGAGTGGAGGTTACATCCGAAGGCCTTCAGACAACTCACTTCGACATGGGGCAAGCCAGAAGTGGACCTATTTGCCTCTCACCTCAACCATCTTCTACCAAAATTTTGCACAAAGACATGTCATCCAAAAGCTTGGAAAATAGATGCCCTCTCATTCAACTGGAACTGCCTAGCAATCTATGCATTCCCACCTCTACCACTGATGACCTCAGTATTACTAAAGATCAAAGCAGAGAAGCCCAAGGGAATCATAATAGCTCCGGATTGGCCAAGACAACACTGGTACCCACTACTACGGAGCATATGTCACACCAGGAGGCGGGCCCTTCCTCAGTGGCCTTTACTTTTGACTCAACACAATTTCGAAACACTGCATCCAAATCTTCAGACACTGCAACTAACAGCCTGGGAGATCCCATAATTAACTCCAGCTTATCTCTCTCCAAGGAAGTTCAGCGGATACTAACAGAGGCTCGAAGACCATCCACCAGAAAGGTTGAAAAGATTCAGCAATTGGAATACCAGCAAGGGACATGATGTATTATTGTTGAGCATCCCACTCATCTTGGAATATTTGGCAGATATGTTAAAGAACGGCCTCTCATATTCTTCCATAAAGATACATGCATCTGCTATTTCAGCTAGATACAACACTGTTCCTCCTGTTTTCTCTCACCCCTTACTAAGACAATTCCTCAGGGGAATCAAGAACATTAAGCCACCAAGAAAGGCCCCAGTGCCAGCCTGGGACCTCAATTTTGTCTTAGAAAAACTGACTCTACCTCCTTTTGAGCCAGCAGCTTCAGTTGACTTGCAATTTCTCTCATGGAAGACAGCTTTCCTGTTGGCAATTACCTCAGCAAGAAGGGTTTCGGAGCTACAGGCCCTAATGGCAATACCACCCTTTATTATTTTCCACAGAGACAGGGTTTCATTAAGGACCAACCCTACCTTTATGCCAAAGGTGGTATCTAGGGTTTCTCTAAATCAAGCCATTCATCTGCCTGCTTTCTTCCCCAATCCTGAGAATAAGGGGGAAAGACTTTGCATACCTTGGACATTCACAGACAACTTCGATACTACCTGGACAGAACCAAGGCCAGTAGGAAGTCTGAACAACTTTTGTAGCTTACACCCCTGCAGTCCAAGGAAAAGCAATTTCAAAACAGACTATTTCTAAATGGATTGGACATTGCATCAGATTCTGTTATTCCTTTCATGGAAAGACTGTTCCAGCCAATGTCAGACAACATTCCACCAGAGCTACAGCCACCTCTACAGCATTCTTAAGAGGGGTGCCTACCAAGGACATTCTAGAAGCTGCTACATGGAGCTCCGTGCATACATTCTCCAAACACTACAATCTCCCTCTATATTCCAGATCCAGAGCAGGCTTTGCTTCGGCAGTCCTGCAGGGTTTGATTGCTACACCATCCCTTTCCTAGAGCATACCTCCTCCCCCAGCTAAGCTATGGTATTCTACCCACATGCTATGACTGCAGTTGCATTCTTGAAGGACATAGTACAGTTTTGTACCTACCATAAATGTAGATGTCCGATAGACATGCAACTGCAGTCGGATTTTCCTCCTCCATACCCCTCTATGCCTAGGGTCCACTCCTATCCCTGTTATTCTTAGCTGGGGATATCTGTTATGTTGTATTTGTTTTATTGCTCATTTATTTGTTTGGAATCCTGTTTTTGTCTTCCAATTTGATTACAGCCTTCCTTGGAGGGCACCTGGCATCTGGGGCAAGAAACACTGAAGAAAATGGCGTCGGCTGATGCTTATATACTCCAGCTGCTCTGACGTCGGAGAGGAATGCGACATCAGCCGACGTCGGACCCAGACTTTGGAATCCGGCCGACCGAGGGCTGCCTGAGGCAGGACAAACCCACATGTTATGACTGCAGTTGCATGTCTATCGGACATCTACATTTATGGTAGGTACAAAACTGTACTTTTCTGCTACTTGCACCATGGTAAACCTGTGCCCAAGGGGATCCGATCCCATTCCACCAGGGCTGCCTCTACCTCAGCAGCCTTTCTTAGAGGGGTCCCTACCAGAGACATTCTAGAAGCTGCTACTTGAAGCTCAGTTCATACGTTCACAAAGCATTATCATTTACCTCTCTTTTCTTAATCCAGGGCAGGCTTTGCCACTGCAGTCCTGCAAGGCCTTATAGCTGCTCCTAATGCTGTTTAGCTCCATCCTCCCATCCATAGCTTTGGGATTCTGCCCAAATGTTATGACTGCAACAGTGAAACATGAAGAACATAGTACAGTTGTGTACACTTACCATAAATGTAGATGTTAGTGTATTCACTGTTGTAGTCCGGATTACCCACCCGCCAACCCCCTTTCTATACCTTTTCCTTCCTTCAGTATGCTCAAAAGCCTTTGTGGTGTATTTGCTTTTAGTTGAAGGTAAATTTTATGTTTCTAAAGTGCATTTATATATTTACAGTTTAAATATATATATATATATATATATATATATATATATATATATACATACATATTTTTTTTTTTGCTCCCCATTTGGGGGGCACCTGACATCTGGGGCAAGAAAAACTGATTAAAATGGCGTCGGCTGCATGTTTTATACCCCCTGACGTCATGGAAGAGGAGGCAACAACTGACGCACGAACCAAGACTTTGTTATCCAGGCCGACTGAGGGTAACCTGCCAGCAGATTACCCAAATGTAATGACTGCAACAGTGAATACACTCGAACATCTACATTTATGGTAAGTGTACACAACTGTACTTCACCCTTCCTCCAGACCCCTGACTTCTGTTGACTGTACCTCTATTCTTGTTTGCTATGCTTAAAGTTTTTTGGTGTATTTGCTTTTTTGTTGGAGGTGTAACCTTGTATATAATTGCTTCCCATTATGGGGGCAGCTAACATGTGGGGCAAGAAAAACTGATGTAATGGCGTTGGCTGCATGCTTTATATCCCTGACTACCTGACGTCATGGAAGATAAGACAGCAACTGACGCAGAACCCAAGACTTTGATAATCATGCCGACGGAGTGCTACTGCAAGCAGAACCCAAATGTGATGACTGCAACAGTGAATACACTCGAACATCTACATTTATGGTAAGTGTACACAACTGTACTTTATTTATCAGGTTACTCACACACCAATATTCAATACCAGTTCCACTCTGACATATGTGAGCTCCACCAATGGCTTATTAATCATAAACTACTTCTCAGCCCCTCCAAGGCCAAAACTTTGCTTTGCAGAACTCCTCAGAAAATTCCCCACTCATCTGACTCTTAAATCAGCCTTAACTACAACCATTCCATACAAACAGCCTACAAACAGCCTCCACCTTCAAACATTCCATACAAATAGCCTCCACCTTCAAATGCTTAGAATTATGGCTTGATCAGTCTCATAACTTTCATTTCCACGTAGAGTTAGATCAGAAGTATACTACCTCCCCTTTTGGGCCAAAAGGATTTCCCCTTTTCTGTCCCAAACAGCCAGAACAGCCAATGGCAAATATATATCCTTCAATATCACTGTTTCAGTATTCATAACCTAAGGCATCCCTGCCAAGGAGAGCCCAACTTAGTGTTGTTGGGCTGATGTCATCCAGAAAGGAAAAATGTCAGTGTGGGAGGCGCATTCCCCATAAAGACCATCATGATCAATGTCTTTTCTAAAAGTGAAAACAAACACAAAAACCGAATAAAAAAATGAAGTAGTGGACTAGTCTCCCAGACACACTCCAACAGTATTCCCAACAGTATTCCCAGAATAATAGAAGGAAGCAGTGGAACAATAAAATCCTTTTAAGCAAAAGAAACACTGATAAAATAACTGGTAAGTGCTTTTGTTTAATAAAGTATTAATCAGACACCATGTTCTTTACATCACTTCCTTATATTCTCAAGTAGTTCAAATTCACTGGATGAGAAAAATGCAAATCAATCAATGAACCCACCACCATTGCCTGCCTAAAAGGTACCACATACACAATAAAACCCAAGGAATTGTATATGTGTATATATGTATGCTTTCTAATGGAAAAAACGTAATAAAATATTGAGTAAGCATTACTGAAAACTTGTGTATAAAATATGACTATAAAGTGCTAAAGTTTTTTTCTCCCCAGTGCTTTTAACCTTAGCACTGGGGTAATGGGGCTACACTCATTTATCCCCGGCCAACTGTCAGCCTGCAGACAGATTTGCCATCTAAATTCCTTAGATTCTAACAGTAACCCCCATGTTTTTTGTCATTAATTTCAACTTGATCAATGACTAAAAATCTAAACCGATGCTCTAAGTTGTCAGAGACATGTTTAGCTAAGGCATTATTTAAGTTGCGTTTTCTTATAGAATAGCCATGTTCATAAATCCGTTGACTAAATTTCCTCTCTGTTTTACCTTTGTCAAAGGCTGGGCATGAATCATACGATGCTAAATAAATCACTCCTTTTGAATTGCAGTTGCATTTTCCCTTTATATGGTATGAAGAATTTCGTACCATAAAATTATTACTTCTATTTTATGGCACCATGCACATCCCCCGCACTTAAACATACCATGTGTACTATGACTATTCATAAACTGTTTCTCCTTAAATATGTCTTTAAAATTCATTCCCTTTCCAGAGGTAATGACTGGTCTTTCACCTCTTTGTTTTCTAATGTTAGAGTCATCTGTTAATATAGGCCAGTTCTTTTCAAATACAGACCTTAACTGTCTAAAGTCTTCACTAAATGTAATGGTTAAAGATCTTGAAAAATCGAAGACTTGTTCAGTACCATGCTTTTGCATGTCTGTAGTTATACCAGGCTGTATCATAGAATAAGCAACCTCTTCTACTGTTGCGTCTGTAGAGTGACATTAATCTCCCAGAATGGGCTGAATGTCTATTCTTTCTTTTCCTTGTGACTTCTTGAATCAAGTCGATTAATTCTAACAGGGTTAAGGAATATCGAGTGTAAAGTATTACACTCCTGAATAAAGTCTTTGTGTCTGTTGACCATTCGAGCTGCCCTAACTGTCCCTTCACTACAGACCTTTTTTGATGCTGGGGATGTGAACTACTTTAGTGAAGGAAACCGTTAGAATAAGTCTCTTGTCCTGTGAATTGTGGTGACATATCTCCTTTTCACTTCATTGTTAAATAAGTGAACATCCAAATAATTAATAAAATTGAAGTTCACATTCAAAGTAAATTTAAAGAATGAAGTGGTGTTATTTATGTATTCCAAGAATTGCTCGAGTCTAGCCAGTGATCCCTTCCATACAAGGCAAATGTCCTGGAACCTATGGTATGTCCTAATGTGGTTATTGTAGGAGAACTGAAAAACAAAATGTTTTTCCCAATATACGTTCATAGGTTCATACTAGGCTATCTGCCCTGAGGCAATTATAAGTCTAGCCCGATTCTGTATGGCTTACGCCACCCCTTGATTTGAGTATACTGTGCCCTTTTTAAGGTTTAGTTTACTGTGCCTCTGTCTAATAGTGACACGGGAGTAATCCCTGGGACAAACCTACGATCCCCCATCCACCTATCGAGATTCTTCTTGAAGAGATTCATTGAGGTGCTCAGCCTCACATGAACTGGAATTCTATTCCAGAGCGAAGGGAGCCTCTGGGTTATGAACCTGTCCCTCCAGCAAGTTCTATTTATTTCTGTGCTGAGGTTCAAGTCCCTCGAGCGTGTGGCTCTAAGGGATTTAGATTTACTGAGGTGGAGCATGTCCATTAATTCTGGATTTGACATAGCTTTGTATGTCAGGCATAGATCGCCTCGAAGTAGGCAGTATGCAACTGAGTAGAACTGGAGTTTTTTTAACCGAGCAGCATATGGCATCTGTTTGAGACTCTTGATCCTCTTGGTGAGATACTTTTGGGGTCTTTCTAATTGCTGCAGGTGTCGGGTAAGGTACATCCCAAAAGGGGCATTGTATTCTATGATGGGCCTGATGAGGGATGAATAAAGGGGCACAATTACCTCTCTTGATCTAGATGTGAAACCCTTCGTGATGAGGTGGGCTATGTAGAAGGTCTTTCTAACCACTTTGGCAATGTGGTTTTCAAAGGAGAGATTGCTATCAACTTGGGTCCCCAGGTCCCTAATAACTTTCTCTGTACTTAATGGGTTTCCGCCTATGTGGTAATTTGTGGGCACATTGTTTTTGCCAAAGGGTATGACTATACATTATTTGGCATTTAGCTTTAAACCATGGCACTGGCACCAGTTATCTGTCTCTGTGAGACCTTTTTGAAGGATGTTTGTGTCAGCTGGAGAGTTGATTATGGCCCAGTTTGCAGTCGCTGCGAACTTGGTGAGCCATAGTCCTCCCACGCTTGCCTGTACCTCGGAAAAGTATATACCGAACAAGAGTGGTCCCAGGACAGAACCCTGTGGGACGCCACTTGTGACCGGTTTCGAGTCTGACATGGCTCCAGCAACTCTCACTCTGTGGGTTCTGTCTTTGAGCCAGTTTGCGACCCATCTTGTGACATAGGGGTTTATATTTAAGCTGGATAGCTTATCTATGATGCCCAAGTGGGGTATTGTGTCAAATGCCTTTGCAAGGTCCAGATAGGCTGTGTGGACTACCTTCCCTTCATCTATGGCTTTGGTGACTGTTTCAAAGAAGTCAACCAGGTTCAAAAGGCAGGATCTGCCCTTGACAAAGCCGAACTGGGTAGGATCTAGTGTCTGTAGGTCCCCTATGTCTTTGTTTATGAGCTCCATGATGATCCTCCCATAGCCTTGCAGACTAAGCTAGTCAGGCTTATGGGGCGATAGTTTCCAGGGTCCGTAGAGGCTCCACCTTTGTGGAGTGGGACCACTGTTGCTGTACGCCATTCTGTGGGCACATATCCTGTAGTGAGGCTGAGATTGTATAGCTGTTTTATTTGAGGGATTAGTTCCTCTTGGAGTTCATGTAGGACACAACCTGGGACGCCATCTGGTCCCATGGAAGCAGTGTTTTTTGCTTTGGAGAGGGCAGCCTTCACCTGAGCATCAGAGATGTTTGGGAGGCAGCCCTCTGCTGGGATAGATACTTGCTCTTTTGGGGGGGAGAAGTTTGCACTGAACCTGTCTGCCAGGATAATGGCGATGTCTGTGGGTTCAGTGTATTTTTTGTCGTTTAGAATCGACTCAGAACAAGTCTGGGAGTTGCATCCCAGGTTTCTAACATAACTGAAAAAAGCCTTATGATTGTCTTTGGTGTCCTGTGCAATTTTTCTCTCGAAGCTGGCCTTGGAAGATTTTATGAAGGATTGTAATTTTTTGCTAGTACTGATCAGAGATGCCTTCCCTATTAGGGATTTTGCTCTATCATGTAGTAGCTTCCTCCTTCTGTTGTACAGTTTATTTATGGCAGGGGTCCACCAGACTGGACGCCTGCCTTTGGATGATTGGGTCTTGGTTTTGTTTGGGATAGCATGATCCATGCATTCCTGGAGATGTCCATAGAATGCGTTTATATAGGATTCTGCAGTTTGGGCCATAGTTTCCACTGGCCCTGGGGCCTTGAAGGATTCCACTTCAATTTTGAGAAGTGAGAAGTTCGCTTTTGAGAAGTTTTTCACTGTGGTTTTCTGGGCTGGGTGTGGGGTCGGGATGTGGACATCCATTGAAATTAATTTATGGTCTGAACTTACCAATGAGGGATATACTTCTGGTGTGGAGCATAGAGTCCCCATGTTGGTAATGATCAAGTCTAGTATGTTGTCCCCTCTTGTGGGAATGGTGACTAGTTGTTCCATAGCATTTGAGTTTATAATTTCCAGGAACCTTTGGGCTAAGGTGCTGGGGCTTGAGTAGTGCTCCCAGTCAATGTTTGGGTAGTTGAAGTCGCCCAATATAATGGTGTTTGGAGAGATCTTCATGTTCTCCAATGTTTTCAGGAAAGCCGAGTGGGATTCCTGACTTTGAGAGGGTGGTCTGTAGGATGCTATAAACTGAAAAGCAGTCTTGCCCACTGTTAGTTGCACATGGATGGTCTCCGATAATTCGTGCAATGCCACTAACCTGGAGGTGTGGATATCCTTGATAAATATGGAAACTCCTCCTTTTGTGGTTCGGTCCGGGTTTAAATGGGGCGAAAAGTATGATATGAGGTATAGCCTGGTAGTGCTGGGGTGCTCTCTGGAGCCTTGAACCAGGTTTCTGTCACTGCACAGATATCGATGTTCTCCATACTGAGGAGAGCTTGAAGCGTGCATCTTGAGGTTAAGACTTCTGGCTTAGCAGCATTACCCTTAGTTTCTTGTTCCTTGTGCTGTCTATGGGGTGGGTTTGACTTTAGAGCCTTGCCTAAAAAGGCACTATGGGGTGGCAAAGCCTTTGCCAATATCCAAAAGCCCAGTGGTGACAGGTGCAAGCCGTCCCTAGCGAAGCAACGTGGCTTGTCGAGCATGTCATCCCAGGCTGACAGACACTGGATCCCCTTTGAATGACACCAAAATTTTAGCCAATTGTTAAAATCGATCATTTTGTCTTTGTACTGTGGCATCATTCTAGGTGAGGGTAAGATGCTGCTCAAGGTCAGGGTCATACCAGCCTGGGCTACATGATCAGAGAGCTCCTCTATGTCTCTTTTCATGTAGTCCAGGGAGGTATGTCTCAGGTCATTCACACCAGCATGTACAATGACTGAGTCATATTTGTATTTGCTTTGGAGTGACCTGAGTGCTTGCGTTATGTGGCGGATCCTAGCACCCGACAGGCAGCTCACCGTGACCTTCTCTTTATTCAGCCTGGTGAGCGGACGCCAGTGTGTCTGACAATAGAGTCACCTATTACAAGAGTATCAGGTGTGTTATTCAGCCTTAAGGGCTGTGGCTGCTTGGCACACTGACTTTGTGGGCTATGTGTTGTGCGTGTTTTGTTTTGAGGTAGCGCTTGCTTGGATGTCTGCTTTGGAGGTCTCTGTTGCTTAGGTAGATTTTTATTTAGAGCCTCTGAGTATGTTTTTGTGTATTTATGTGTTTGGTTCGCTGATGTGGTGGGACTATATGATACTGGAATTGTGTTGTGTGAGGTTACCTACTCCTCCTGACTGGTTACACCAGTTTTGAGATGAGAGAGCTCAGCCTCCAGTTTGGCTAAATAGTTGCATCTCTCGCATATATTTGAACCTGTTTGGAGGAGGAGAGGGTTGTCCGTGTACATGAGACAGTTGTAACATTGCCTCAGAATTCCCAGATTCACCAGCTGGACTGGAGAGGAAACCATTGACTGACCTTTGGACATGCTAGAGTAATATAGGGAAACTGAATTTAAGACGGACCAATAAGAGGACAGGGTAATCGTAGAGAGTATAAGAGTTAAGTAGTGCTTATGGTTAATAGTGCTAACTTGTATGCCCTGACTTCATTGGTGTATGCCTAACCATAAGGTCACATACATCCATGTTCACCAGTATGTCTGTCTCGGCTGTATTATATTTTGTTTAAGGAAGCTAAAAAGGTCCAGGACTCCTTAGAAATCTGAAGTTCTTCTTTTAGTATTTTCTTTAATTCGAAATCTAAATATTGTGCACAAGCTGAAGTTATTGAATCCCTCCCATCCACTAAAGGTCTCATAGGGTGATCGTGTAGACTTTTATGGATTTTGGGGATTCCAGAACACTCTGGTATTCTAGGGGTCAGAATGTTGAGATAGTTGTGTAAGTGTACATCTATCCTTCTTTTCAGGAAAATGTCACTTAACTGAGTATAGATGTTCCTATATGCTCCATTTAGTTCATTAATTGTAGTCTCCTCATATGTGTCAGTCTCTAAGAGTTCATTCATTTTGTTATTCATAGCCTAGTACCTACCTATGAACCTGTCGACCCGAGGGCATAAGTAAGCCTAGCCAAAAGTGTCTTGGCTTTCACCACCCATGTAGATTAAATTCCTGCCCCTCTATCGAGTAGAGCCACAGACATGATCCGAGGGGTGAATTTCCTATTACCCATCCACTCATAAATGACACCACTTCATTCTTTAAATTCACTTCGAATGTGAAATTCAATTTTATTAATTTGGTTGTTCACTTATTTAAGGTTGAAGTGAAAGGGAGAAATGTCACCACAATTGACAGGAAAGAAACTTATTCTGTTTCCTTCAATAAAATAATTCACATCCCCAGCATTAAAAAAAGTCTGTAGTGAAGGGACAGTTAAGAAGCCTGAATGTTTGCCAGACATAAAGTTTTTATTCAGGAGTGTAGTACTTTACACTCTATGTTCCTTAAAAGAGCATACCCTGTTAGAATTAATTGATGACTTGATTCAGGAAGTCACAAGGAAAAGAAAGAATAGACATTCAGCCTATTCTGGGAGATGAATGTCACTCTACAGATGCAATAGTAGAAGAGGTTGCTTATTCTGTGGTAGAGGCTGGTATAACTACAGACATGCAAAGGTATAGTGCTGAACAAGTCTTCGATTTTTCAAGATCTTTAACCATTACATTTAGTGAAGAATTTAGAAAGTTAAGGTCCGTATTTGGAAAGAACTGGCCTATATTAATAGATGACTCTAACTTTAGAAACAAATAGGTGAAAGACCGCCATTACCTACAGAAAGGGAATGAATTTTAAAGACCTATTTAAGGAGAAAGAGTTTATGAATAGTCATAATATGCATAGTATGTTTAAGTGTGGGGCATGTGCATGGTGCCGTAAATTATAAGTACCAAACAATTTTATGGTACGAAATTCTGCATACCATATAAAGGGAAAATATAACTACAGATCTGAAGTAGTTAACTTAATTTGGTCATCAAACTGTGGGTTTCGGATCCGATACGGATCCAAGCCGGCAGATTTCCAAGCTAAGATCCGAGCTCCAAGCTCCTTCCCTTTTACCCATACTACACTGCAACCTCCTTCCAACCCTCAGATCTCGTTTGCCGCGGCTTCACCAAGACATGAACGCTGAGCTCCAGGCAGGTAGAGTGGGATTTTTTGGTCCAAATTTAACTGTGTGATCAAAGTGTGTGTGGTTAGTGTTATCCCCCTTCCTCTCCCCGGGTTTCCTGTTCAAAACAAAAAAAGAAAAGTTAAAGTAGTCTTTTTTGCAGTTTGTTTACTGAGTGTAGGCCTCCCCTTCCCACCTTTAGTGTGTGTGTGTGCCGTGTTTAGCTAAGTTCTAGTAACCTTTTGGTTGTTGTGGGGTGGTGATGTCAGACTCCCAGAAGCCGACTTTCTCCAAATGCACAGTGTGGTCATAAGCTGTTTCCGGCCGATGGCTATACTCTGTGCATCGTGTGTTTAGGGGTCCCCCACCTTACCTCGGGCTGCAGAGTTTGTGCAGCCTTTAACCCTTGGGCTCTGCAGGATCGCAGGCCAAGTTGATTCTGGCCGGGCTTCTCCCAGCGGAATTGGATTTTTCTACATCTACAGCCACGACTGTGGCCATACCAGCTTCGGGTCCTCCTGCCCTGTCTGGGACTCACACTCCCTCTTCCAAACAGAGCGATAGAGAGGCCAGGAAGGAGAAGTACAGAGAGAAAGAAAGAGAAAGGGAAAAGGAAAAAGAGAGAGATGGGGATAAGGGCTCATAAGAGACCAGCAGACCCTTCGGATCTGCAGGCACCCACCAGTTAAAGTGGTCTCTACCCCAGAAAAGGCTACAAGGCTGTCTTCCCCTCAGCTCCGTTCTCCTAGATTTTCCACGGAGCCGGAGGAGTAGGTTCGGCCTGGTTCGAGGTCGTCCTCGCATCAGCCCTCCCGGACGGTGCCTGTGGCATCTTCCAGATCCACAAGAAGCCTCTCTGAGGCTGATATGGACTAGATGATAAGGTTTTTACATACTCAGTTGTAGATGGGAGTGTTGCTGGCTCCTCCTCCCGCTGGAGTGGGGAGTTTGGCACCAATGTTAGCCACGATAGCTCCTTTTCCGATCCATCCCCGGGTTTCAGAGTCCCTGGATCCAAGGAGCCCCGGAGTCAGGGGGTTGGCACCAGTGGTTCCTCCAACCTCGATGCTGGCCATGCCCTTGGGTTGGTTTGAATCGATGTCAGATCCGAGCTCTCAGAGCTGTGATTTGGGCGTCGGATCTAGGGGGATGAGTGCGTCATTGCCTCCGTCGTGGTCGGGTCATACCATTCCTCTGGGCCTGGCTGTTCCGGATTCGGCTTCGATCCCTTCGTATCTGAGCAGTACGGTTACCCATGCTGGTTTCAGGGAAGCCGGTTCCCCTTCGGCCTTCATTGTGGAGAGGGTTCTCTCAGGAGGATTGAGACCCCTCACTCTTTCCTCTGAGTCCGCCCCTGCTCCCTCGCAAGCTGAGTGTGTCGTCTGTCATCCAGTCCTTCCAGGGACAGGCCTGTGTCTGAGACACCCCAGATGGTTCCCCTCTAGGAATATGAAACTGTTTGCAAGCCCTCTCCGGAGACACCCCCCCAGGAGGTCCCTCGCAAATGCCATTGCAAGAGGAGGGACATGGACTCCCCAGAGTCCCTCTCAGAAGATACCGACTCGGAGGAGGGGGAAGGCCCCCCCAGATCACCTCCTGAAGACTTCTCATAATGGAAATCCTCCGTCAGAGGGGAGGTTGGTCCACCTAAAAGCCCTCCTCAGACGAGTCTGTATTCCTGGAGGCGTTCGCAGGCCCATCTACCTCTTGGGTGCCCCCCCCCCCCCCAGCTGATCCTCTGGTGGACCTCATTACCACCAGAGCTTAGAAGGAGCCGGACACTGTAGAACCGATAACCTGAATGGCCAGATAAGATTTTGAGTCCTCCTACTGACAAGCCTGCATGGAGTAAGGGTTTCCCAGTTGATACCATGGTGGGGGCGGCAGCCACCAAAAAGGAACTTGCGCAGGAGAGTTCCTCTGTCCATCATCCGGACAAGGAATTTAGGGTGATGGATCAACTTTGAAAGCAGATGTATGCTTCAGCTACCTTTGCTATAAGGGCAGTGAACTATATGGCCCACGTGATTAGGCTTCAGCGTGACCTCGTGAAAGAGAACGCAGAGTCTCCCCCGGAGTCCATTTTGGCCGAGGATAAACGTTCATTCTTGGCATGTATGGCCACTCTTAAATCGGTGACGAACATGTCCATGCTCTTACTCTCTCATGTTACCGAGGGAGCCGCTAGGGCGGCCAGGTCTGGCATTGCCATGAGGCGTCATGCCTGGCTCCAGCTTTGCAATTTTTTGGAACATTTCAAGGCATCATTCGCGAATGCCCCTTTTGACGGTTCTACCCTGTTCAGGAAGACCGTCCGAGATAAGTTGGATCAGAGTGAGAAGGACGGGAAGACGTTGGCCATCGGGATCCACTTCTCCAAACCTGAAAGGTCCTTTTCCAGGAATCAGCAAAGGCAAAAGAAGTTGTGGTTCCGGAAGTCTCAGCATTCCCGTGACACTCCAAACTTCTTTTCCCCTAGAGGCAGAGGGAGACAAGGTGGATGTCGGCCCAGAGGCAGAGGGGTACCAAAGAACTTCGGGTCACGGGAACCTTTTTCGGATCGACCCGCACAGCAACCCTGAGGGGTTTCCCAACTGCTCCACACTGGAGGCAGTCAGGGGGTGTTTTTCGAGGCACCTAGCTCCAGCGGGAGTCCATAACGTCAGACCGCTGGGTGCTTCGAATAATATCCAGAGGTTATTCCATTCCCTTTATGAACAGTCCTTTACCTCCAAGGCATCTCCCAGATGTTCCACCCACTCAAAGGGAGGTGGCAGCTTTGGAAATAGAAAAGCTGCCAAACAAAAGAACAATCCAGCCGGTCCCCCCAGATCAGTCAGGATCAGGCATCTATTCCAGGTTCTTTTTGGTGCCAAAAAAGACGGGGGAACTTGAGGTTGATTCTCGACCTGTCCATGTTGAACCTGTCTGTTGCCAAGGACAAGTTCCGGATGATCACCTTACAATCCATCCTGCCGTTCTTGCAGGAGGAAGACTGGATGTGCTCCGTAGACCTCAAGGATGCGTACTACCATATTCTGATGGACAGACGATCCAGGAGGTTTCTCCACTTTCAGCAATGAGCCAATCACTGTCAGTTCAGGGTCCTGCCCTTCGGTCTCACCACAGCCCCCAGGGTGTTTACCAAGGTCATGGCAGTTTTACTGGCCCACCTGAGGCTTCAGGGCATTCAGGTCTTTCCGTACCTGGACGATTGGCTCTTCACCGCCCCCTCCAGGCATCAACTTATTCAAGCCAGACATTCCTTCCTTCAGTTGTCAAATTTACTGGGTATCATGATAAACCTTGCAAAGTCCTCTCTTCAGCCTGTACAGATTCTGGACTTCATAGGGGCGAGAATAGATTCTCTCCAGGCCAGGGTATTTTTGACTCGAGACAGACTTAGGAGTCTGACACTCTATGTCTTGGCACTTCTTCAGACCTCTTCACCTCCAGCAAAGTTAATCCTGAGAGCCTTAGGGTCCATGGCAGCAGCTATCAGTTTGGTTCCTTGCGCACGTCTGCACATGAGGGTGTTACAGTGGACGTTGCAAGTTCAGTGGTTTCTGTTAAACCAGCCCCTAAATTTCCCGATTTGTCTAAGCAAGGTGTGCAAAGCTTCCCTCATGTGATGGCTTCAATCTCAGGATCTTCGAGAAGGACGCCCCTTTATTACATCCCCGCCCCAAACCACGGTTACCACGGATGCCTCCCATCTAGGGTGGGGGGCATTGTTCGGGCAGGACCGTCCAAGGTACGTGGTCCCCGAAAGTGACCATTCTGCATATCAGTGTTCTGGAGATGAGGTGGTCCTTTTAGCATTGCAGGCCTTTCATGCTTCTCTTCCCCTGGGAACAATTGCAATTCAGTCAGACAACATGTCAGTGGTCTGGTATATCAACAAACGGGGGATCCAGGTCCTATCCACTTTGTCGAGAGGCCATGGGAGTGTGGGAATGGGTGATCTCCACCAACCGCTTTCAGATAGCAATGCACATCCCGGGTAAGTCCAACATTTTAGCGGACAAACTGAGCAGGACTATCCTTTTGCCCTATGAGTGGTCTCTGAACCCTTATGTAGCGGAACAGATCTTCCTCAAGTGGGGTCAGCCTTGCTGCGATCTCTTTGCATCGCCGTCCAATGTGAAGTGCAGTGAGTTTTTCACTCTAATTCCCCCGCAGGGCCACCTGGTCTTCATTATGCGCATCCCCCGCTATCTCTCATTACAAAATTCTTGCAGAAAGCTCGTCGGTTGGAGAGCAGGATTATCCTCGTAGCCCCATTCTGGCCTCATCAAGTTTGGTTCCCTTGCCTATGGTCTCATCTAGTAGCTCCGCCCTGGATATTGGATCCCATTCTGGATCTCATTTGTCATCCCTTGGGAATTCCTCCCCCGAATCTGGACAGCCTCAAGCTTACTGCTTGGTTAATCCAGTTCCATTAATTGCCAGGACTCTCGGTCTCTTTTCCCCCATTAAGTCTATTTTGATGGCGGCGCACAAGTCCTCCACCCGAAAGGTGTACCGTAGTAAATGGAAGCGTTTTTCTATTTGGGCTTCTCAGAGAAATTTGGACCCCTTTACCATTCCTATTCCAGTGGTATTAGATTTTTTGTCTCAAATTTTCCAACAGGGGGCCAGCTCTTCCACTGTGAAGGTCCAGCTGACAGCTATATCCCATTTTCATGTCTGAGAAAATTCAGGTTATCTAGCGGCTGCGAGAATTTGTAAGACCTTCATCAAAGGTACCTTTTTGCTGAGACCTCCGATTAAGCATCATTCCCCTCCTTGGGATTTGACCTTGGTTCTTCAGGCCTTAGTTGCGCCTTCGTTCGAACCCGCAGCATCAGTTGATTTGAAATTCTTGTCATGGAAGACAGCTTTCTTAGTGGCTATCGCCTCAGCCAGGAGAGTTTCGGAAATTCAAGCCTTGTGTATGAAACCCCCATACTTAGTTTTTCATAAGGATAGGGTGTCTCTAAGGACGAACCCTTCTTTCCTCCCTAAAGTTGCTTCAGAATCAAATATCAATCAGTCTGTTAATCTTTCAGTATTATTCCCTAACTTTCAAAATAAAGGGGAATACAAGCTTCATTTTCTGGATATCCACAGACAGTTGCTCTTTTCTTTACGTAGGACTAAATCCTTCCGTTAGTCTAATCAGCTGTTTGTTTCCTTTGCCAAGCCTTTTTTGGGAAAACCAATTTCGAAGGTGACACTTGCTAGATTGATCTCACTTTGTATTTTGCAGGCATACAAGGATCATGGATTACCAGAACCAGAAGGGGTTCATGCTCATTCTACTCTATGTTCTTTGTGTTTCACTGTTGAGTCATTGCATTTGGGTAATCTGCTGGCAGGTTGCCCTCAGTCGGCCTGATTAACAAAGTCTTGGGTCCTGCGTCGGTTGCTGTCCCTTCTTCCATGACGTCAGGTCGTCAGGGGTATAAAACATGCAGCCAATGCCATTACATCAGTCTTTCTTGCCGTGCCATGCCCAAAGCAGAAGCAGTTTGCAAGTGCTGGTTGGCCGACTCCTGAAATTTTCATTTTAGAGTTTCAGAACTGAAGTCTTCAACTTAAAGCTAAATACCCCGTTGGGGAAACTTTTTCTTGCTCCTTACCGATGTCAGTAAAAGTTAATAATTGCATTACTTGTGGGAAGCAAATACCTCGTAAAGATTTTCATTTGTACTGTATTCCTTGCCTAGGCCCTGACCACGATGTACCTTGCTGTCGGTTTTGCGCTTTATTTAATCAGTGCACTATCCATCGTCTGTACATTTTTGCCTTTAAATATTTTGGTTCTTCATTTAATTATCCAGAAATTACTTCGGTTAGACATCCGACTACCGGAATTCCGAAAAAACGCAAAGAAAAAGACCAAAAAAGAAAAAGATCCAAATCTGCCAATGATGCTTCTCCTAAGCCAGTCACCAGTTCGCCAGTACTCAGTGAGGCGCTTTCACAGTCCCTGATACCCGCTACGTCTGACTTGCAGGCCTCTATGGAGACCCATTCGGAGTCCGGTATGCCGTGAGATGCTTCACTTATGGAACCCGCGGATGTCTCTACCTTGGATGGGTCCGGAGCTGCTGTGCAGGTACCGGCTTCTGAGGGTGTTTTCAGGCCTACAGACTTGCATATTAAACCGACTCCACCTTCTATTCTAAGGCCTAAATCTCGATCTATGTCTAAAAAACCAACTCCCAGGCCACATGTTCAGGCTGCTATGCCTAAAAAACAAATGATCAAAATGGCTGAAGATCTTACTAATCAGGGGTAGTCAAACCCCCCCCCCCTTCTAAGAGGCCTAGGACTGACCTTGACTATGAATCTTCTGATCAGGACTCTGTTTCTTCTAATTCTTCCCATGACCTGGATTTGTCCATGCCTACTTATGAGGATTCAGATGCATAGGATTCCATTCCCTCTGCTTCCCCCCTTGAGGATTTTTCTTTTGGGGAAACTTTACATACCTTAAGGGAGCATTTCCACTGGGAAAGTCAGGAATTTTCTGAATCTAAAAAGAGTCTTGGGGATTACCTTCTTCTACCTCAACATAGGCCTTTGGCTATACCTCCTGTACTAGACATTGTTGATGTGTTTTCAGAATCCAGTATGGCTCCTGATTCCCTGCCACTGGCTTTTAGTAAACCTGACAGATACTTAAGGGTTCCTGAGTCCCAAAGATTCCTTTTCAAAAATCCTGTTGCGGATCCAGAAATCATTTCTCAGGGATTCAAGGGCATTAAGGCTTCTACTGCTAAAAATCCTACCTCTTCTGATAGAGACTCCATGGTGCTGGATAGATGGGGTAAAAAGGTTTATACTTCTGCAACCTTGACAATCAGGGCTTTAAACTGCCAATTTCATATGCTAAAATATCAACAGCATATTATGGGACTGCTTAAACAGAAAATGATGCTGATTTCTGACTTTGTGGAAAATAAAGATTTACAGGATTTATTGCATTCTGCTGAACAAGTTGGAAAACATACTTTGCAGTGTGGATGTTCTTCGTGTTTCACTGTTGTAGTCATTACATTTGGGTAATCTGCTGGCAGGTTGCCCTCAGTCGGCCTGAATTCCAAAGTCTTGGGTCCTGCATCAGTTGCTGTCTTCTGTTTCATGACGTCAGGTCATCAGGGGTTTAAAACATGCAGCTGACGTCATTTTCTTTAGTCTTTCTTGCCACGCAGTGCCCGAAGCAGAAGCATTTCACAAGTGCCGGTCAGCCGACTACTGAAATATTCGAGTTTGAGTTTCAGAACCAAAGTCTTCACTAAAGCTAAGTACCCCATTGGGGAAACTTTTTTCTTGCTTTTTACCGATGTCAGGAAAAAGTTAATAATTGTATTACTTCTGGGAAGCAAATACCTCATAAGGATTTCCATTTATACTGTATTCCTTGCCCAGGCCCTGATCACAACGTGCCTGTTTGTCGGTTTTATGCTAGATTTAACCAATGCACTATTAAGCGTCGGTATATTTTTGCATCTAAGTATTTTGGAAACAGATTTAACTACCCAGAAATGTCGGATAGCAATCCGACTAGCGGAGTGCATAAAAAACGCAAAGAAAAGGACAGAGAAAGGCAGTAGAGATCCAAAACCGACGACGAAGCTTCTCCTAAGCCAGTACTCAGTGAGTCACTTTCGCAGCCTCTGATACTCACTACCTTTGAGTCGCAGGCCTCTACCGACACCCATGTGGATTCCAGCATGCCGCAAGATACTCAAGGTATTGGACCGACGGATGTATCTCCCTCTGATGGGTCCAGAGCCGCTGAGCAGGCAACGGCTTCTGAGGGTGTATTCAGACCTTAACATTTTTATATCAAACCGACTAAAGCTGCAAAACCAAAGGCAAAGACACCTTCTAAAACTAAAAAACTGACGCCTGAGCCACATGCACAGGCCTCTATGCCTAAAAAAACTGATGATCAAAATGGCTGAAGACCTTATTACCTTGATCAGGGGTACCCATCCCCCACCAGATAAGAGGCCTAGGCAAGACATTAACTATGAATCTTCAGATCAGGTTTCTATTTCTTCTGATTCCTCTTCTGATCAGGAATTATCTTTAGCTCCCTATGAGGATTCTGATGCTGAGGAGTCTATTCTATCTGCATCTCCTCCTGAGGATGATTAATTTGGAGAAACCTTGCATACTTTGAGGGAGCATTTTCACTGGGAGAGTCAAGACTTCTCAGAATCAAAAAAGAGGCTCAGGGATTTCCTTCTTCTCCCTCAGCACAAGCCTTTAGCCATTCCCCCTGTTTTTGACATTGTGGATGATGTGTTTTCGGAGTCAATCCTGACCCCTGACTCCTTACCTCCAGCTCCCAGTAAGCCTGAGAGGTATTACTGGGTCCCTGACTCTCATAAATTTTTATTTAGAAACCCTGCTGCTGATCCTGAAACTATTTCACAGGGTCCTAAGGGAGATAAGGCCTCAACAGCAAAAAGCCCTACCCCCTCCGACAGAGATTCAAGGGCACTGGACAGATGGGGAAAAAAGGTTTATACATTTGCAACCTTGGCAATCAGGGCCTTAAACTGTCAATTTCATATGCTTAAGTACCAAC
The DNA here is from genome assembly GCF_019279795.1 of Protopterus annectens. Lineage (NCBI taxonomy): Eukaryota > Metazoa > Chordata > Ceratodontiformes > Protopteridae > Protopterus > Protopterus annectens. The sequence goes on from NC_056741.1 coordinate 918,676,440, forward strand.
AACATGTTATGGGATGGCTGAAACAGAAAATGATGTTGATTTCGGAATGTGCAGAAAATAAGGAATTGCAGGAATTATTGCATGCAGCTGAACAAGTTGGAAAGCATACTTTGCAATGTGGTTTTGATTCTTTAGAGGCCTCCTGCAGGGCCGCAGTTACTGTGTCTGTGATTAGGAGGCATGCCTGGTTAAAGGAACAAAATTTGCCTGATCATGTTAAAGCTAAATTGCTAGATGCACCTTTACAGCATGATTCTCTGGTTGGTATTAAGGCAGAAGAGGTTTTAAAGAAAATGGAAGTCAAAGCTAAGTCTATGCAAACTGTTAAAGATTTCTTACAAGTGCAGCCACCTAGATTCAGTAGACACTGGCCTACAAAAAATTGGTCCTTTTCTGTGTCAGGCAGAGCTCAAAAGGGCAAATCCTGACGCCCTAAGGGTTCCAGGTACCAGGCTCAAGACTCATACAGGTCAAAGCAGTGGGGCGCATCCACCTCCAAATCTGGAGGAGATAAAGCGCAAACCTACAGAAAGCAATCCCAATGACTTCCCTCTACCTACACCAAGCACTTATCTGTTGGCAGCACCCATAGGGGGAAAATTAGCACTTTTTGCTCAAAATTGGCAGTTAATAACCCAGGACAAGTGGGTACTAAACATCGTATCACAGGGTTACAGATTCCATTTCCACACTCTGCCAATGACAAATGGTTGTTCAGATCTGCCAAAAAAACAATGGGCAGAGGCACAGAAACAGGTTACATCCCTCATGGATATGGGGGCCATTCAGACAGTACCAGAACAGGAAAGACTTTTCTTGGTACCCAGAAAAGACCAGGCATGGCGGCCAATGCCAGATTTATCGATTTTGAACACATACCTGGACATTCAAAAATTCAAAATGCTCACTTTGCAACAGCTTCTGCCCATTCTGGGCAAGAATGCTTGGCTGGTGACTTTAGACCTAAAAGAGGCATACCTGCATGTCCCAATAAGACAATCGTGCAGAAGATACCTCAGATTCAAGGTTGGCTTAATGCATTACCAATTATCTGCACTGCCCTTTGGCATATCTACTGTGCCCAGGGTCTTTACAAAGTGCCGTCACCAGTAATTGCATGTTGCAGACAAGTATTCAAATATATCCTTACTTGGATGACTGTCTCATTCAAGCAGAGAACAAGGACACTCTTCTATGACACCTGGCATTTGTGAAAAGGCTTCTAACATGCCTAGGGTACACAATAAACGAAAATAAATCACAACTGGTACCCTCTCAAAAGATAACATTCCTGGGTGTAAGCTTGAATATAACTGCCCAGATGGCTTACCTCATGCCAGACAAACAAAGGCAACTGACTACTTACTTCAAACTGATGGCAACAAAAACCCAGTCTTCTGCAAGACAAATTCTGCAGGCTCTGGGCTTCATGGCATCCTGCATCCTACTAATTCCATATGCAAGACTGCATATGAGGAAACTTCAGTGGTAACTAAAAAGCTTATGGAGTCAACATTCACACAGTCTGGAAACAATGATTCCTATCATCCCCTGCCTGCAACAGGAGTTTCTATGGTGGGCAAAGGCCTGTCACCAAAACATGGGACGGCCCTTCACTCTACCCCCTGCCAGCCAAACCTTAACAGACGCATCAGATTATGCCTGGGGGGCCCACATGGCAGGAAGATGTATTCAGGGCATATGGGCACCAAATTAAATTCATCTACATATCAACCAGAAAGAGATGCTAGCTGTTCAAAATGCCCTAACAGCTTTCAAGGACTTACTTCATCCAGGACAACTACTGATGAAGACGGAGAACACCACAGTCGTGGTATATAAACAACCAAGGGGGCACACACACACACCCCCTTTGCAGATCAGCCATGGCACTGTGGGACACAGCTTTGACCTACCAAATAAATCTTCAAGCTCAATTCCTGCCAGGAAAACAAAACACTCTGGCAGACGATTTAAGCTGAAACCTTATGGATCCTCATGAGTGGAAACTAAATCCACAAGTCTTCAGCATGATAGCAGAGAAATGGGGGAGCCCAGACATAGACCTATTTGCCTCTCCTCAAAATTATCAACTGAAAAGATTCTGCACAAGAACTTATCACAGACAGGCATGGAAAGTGGACGACCTGCCCTTCAGTTGGAAAAAACTATCAGTTTACGGCTTTCTTCTTCTGCCTGTTCTACCCAAGGTCCTCCTAAAAGTCGGACAAGAGAAGCCAAAGATGATATTAATTGCCCCGGACTGGCCCCGCCAATACTGGTACCCAATCCTAAGGGACTTGTCTCAATACCTAGCTTGGACCTTGCCTCAAAAACCACAACTACTGTCCCAGCAAAACAATCTGATCCTGCCCAATCAACTACAGACGTTGAACCTGGCAGCATGGCTAATCCTGTAATCATACAGACGACACCTCTCAGCAAAGCTGTGATGGATGTCATTTTGGAAGCCAGAAGGCATAGTACTAGAAAATCTTATGCTGACAAATGGAAGAGATTATGTGCTTGGAATCAAGCACAAGGAACTGATGCAGCAGAACTGCATATTCCTCAGATATTACAATACTTAACTGAGATGCTTGACAAAGGCCTATCTTTTCAAAATCCATGCCTCTGCCATTTCGGCTCATTACAATACAGAGCCACCAATCTTTTCTCATCCTCTACTAAAGCAGTATCTTAGAGGAGCCAAAAATTTAAGGCCTCCTAGAAGATCACCATTACCTGCATGGGACCTCAATTATGTGTTGGAAAAGCTCACCCTGCCTCCATTTGAACCAGCTGCTACTGCTGATATAAAGTTCTTATCATGGAAGACAGTTCTGTTACTAGCAATTACTTCAGCAAGAAGAGTTTCAGAGCTACAGGCCCTCATGGCAGTAGAGCCTTTTATCATATTTTACCCAGACAAGGTGTCTCTGAGGACAAATCCTACTTTTATGCCTAAGGTCGTTTCCAGTGTGGCTCTTAACCAAACAATTCATCTGCCAACTTTTTATCCAAATCTGCAGAACAAAGGGGAGAGAATTCTGCATTCCTTGGACGTATACAGACCACTAAGATTCTGCTTGAGCAGGACTAAAGCTCTTAAGAAAAACTGAGCAATTACTAGTGTGATATGCTGCAGGATCAGAAGGAAATGCTATTTCAAAGCAGACAATTTCAAAGTGGATAAGCCATTGCATCGGTTTCTGCTACTTACACCATGGCAAACTTGTGCCCAAGGGCATCAGGTCTCACTCCACCAGAGCTGCAGCTACTTCAGCAGCCTTTCTCAGAGGAGTACCAACCAAGGACATTCTAGAGGCTGCTACTTGGAGTTCTGTTCACACCTTTACAAAGCATTACCATTTGCCTCTTTACTCTATGTCCAGGGCAGGCTTTGTCACTGCAGTGCTGCAGGGCCTTATAGCCTCACCTAATGCTGTTTAGCTCCAGCCTCCCAACCATAGCTTTGGGATTCTAGCCAAATGTCATGACTGCAACAGTGAAACACGAAGAACATAGTACAGTTGTGTACACTTACCATAAATGTAGATGTTCATAGGTTCATAGGTTGGTACTAGGCTATCAGCCCTAGGGCCTATACAAGCCTAGCCATAACAATTCCCTGGCTATTTCTTCCCACATTTACTTTCCTGGACCCCTGTCTAGCAGGGCGACTGACGTGATCCCTGGGGTGAATTTCCTTTCTCCCATCCAATCATCAAGGTTCCTCTTGAAGAGGTCCAAAGAGGCACTCTGCTTGACATGTATGGACAATCTATTCCAGAGTCTGGGGAGTCTCTGGGTCAGGAACCTATCCCTCCAGCATGTTTTGTTTATTGTGATGACAAGGATTAGATCCCTGGAGCGTGTAGCTTTGAGGGATTGGGATTTCTTTAAGTGTAGCATGTCCAACAGCTTTGGGTTTGACATGGCCTTGTATGTTAAGCAGAGATCGCCTCTGAGTAGACGATGTGCGACAGAGTATAGCTGGAGTTTTTTAAGGCGGTCAGCGTAGGGCATCTGCTTTAGGCCTGTGATTCTTTTAGTGAGGTATTTCTGAGGCCTTTCCAGTTGTTGCAGATGTCTTGAGAGGTACATACCAAATGGGGCGTTGTATTCTATAATGGGTCTAATGAGGGAGGAGTACAGTGGGACAATGACCTCCTTTTTTCTGGATGAAAAGCCCTTCGTGATGAGGTGTGCCACATAGAAGAATTTCATGACTGTTGTGACGATGTGGTTATCAAAGGGTGAGACCACTGTCCACCTGTGTCCCTAAGTCTCTTATCACACTTTCTGTGTTTAGTGTACTGCCACCTATATGGTAATTCATGGATACATGTTTTTTCCCAAAGGGGATAACAATACATTTCTTGGCATTGAGCTTGAGCCCATGGCTGTGGCACCAAGCATCTGTTTCTGTAAGGCCCTTTTGTAGAGTATCCACATCATTTGGGGATTCAATAATGGCTCCCAGTTTGCAGTCATCTGCAAACTTTGTTAGCCAGAGTCCCTTAGTGTTGACCTGTACTTCAGAGAAGTAGATGCCAAACAAGAGCAGCCCCAGGACTGAACCCTGAGGTACTCCACTTGTCACTTGTCTGGAGCTGGATTTGGAGTTGGCTACTTTTACAGTGTGGGTTCTATCAGTAAGCCATTTAGCAACCCATTGGGTGACATAGGGATTAATGCCCAACTTAGTAAGTTTATCTATGATTCCAGAGTGGGGGATGGTGTCAAAGGCCTTGGCAAGGTCTAGATAGGCTGTGTGGAGCACCTTACCCTTATCCATGGCTCTGGAGACCGATTCAAAGAAGTCAATCAGGTTCAGGAGACAAGATCGGCCCTTCACAAACCCAAACTGGGTGGGGTCTAGTGTTTGAAGGTTGCCAATGTCTTTGTTTATAAGTTCCATGATAATACGCTCCATGGCCTTGCAGATAAGGCTTGTCAGACTGATGGGACAGTAGTTTCCGGGATCCAAGGTGGATCCCCCCTTGTGGATTGGGATAACTGTAGCTCTGCGCCACTCAGTGGGCACGAAACCTGAGGTGAGGCTATGATTAAACATGACACTTAGGTGAGGTGCCAGTTCATATTGTAGTTCATGTAGTACACAGCCCGGGATGTCATCTGGTCCCATGGATGCTGTATTCTTGGCTTTAGAGAGTTAGATGTTAGAGTGTATTCACTGTTGCAGTCCAGGTTACCCTCCCGCCATCCCCCTGTCATTCTATGGTTTATCTTTCCTTCTCTATCTTCTACAACCTATGTGATGTATTTGCTTGTAGATGAAGGTAAAGTTTATATTGATGCATGTGTGTATACATATATATATATATATATATATATATATATATATATATATATATTTAGAATATTGCTACCTTTTTGGGGGCACCTGACATCGGGGGCAAGAAAAACTAAAGAAAATGGCGTTGGCTGCATGTTTTATACCCCCTGACGACCTAATGTCATGGAAGAGAAGACAGCAACTGACGCAGGACCCAAGACTTTGGAATTCAGGCCGACTGAGGGCAACCTGCCAGCAGATGACCCAAATGTAATGACTGCAACAATGAATACACTCGAACATCTGCATTTATGGTAAGTGTACACTACTGTACTTTTTGATTCTTTAGATGCATCTTGCAGGGCTGCAGTTACTGGGTCTGTGCTTAGAAGGCATGCTTGGCTTAAGGAGCAATTTCTGCCTGACCATGTTAAAGCAAAATTGTTGGATGCTCCTTTAAATCAGGACCGTCTGTTTGGCAATAAGGCTGAAGAAATTTTAAAAAAGATGGAAGATGAAGCTAAATCTATGCAAACTGTAAAAGATTTCTTACAAGTGCAACCTCCAAGATTTAGTGGGCACGGGCCTACTAAGAATTGGTCCTTTCCAGCTCCTTCCAGATCCACTCAAACCAAACCCAGACACTCCAAAAGCACCAGGTTTCAGTCCCAAGGGACTCTCAGAACTAAGCAGTGGGGGGAATCCACTTCCAAATCTGGAAATAACAAGACACCCCCCTATGGTAAACAGTCTCAATGACTTTCCTTTAAAATTGCTAAGCACTTACCTTTCAGACACCCTTTTGTGGGGAAAGTTTGCTCTTCATGCAGAAAACTGGGAACTCATAACCCAGGATAAATGGGTTTTAAATATAGTGTCCCAGGGATACAGATTTCATTTCCACACGTTGCCAACACCAAACGGGTGGTCAGACCTGCCCCCAAATCAGTGGGCAGAGACTCAGAAACAATTACTTTCCCTTTTAAACATGAGGGCTACTCAACCGGTACCAGAAGAGGAAAAGGGACAGGGTTTCTATTCTAGGCTTTTCCTGGTACCCAGAAAAGACAAATCTTGGCGTCCAATTCTGGACCTGTCTACTCTAAACACCTTTCTGGATATTCTAAAATAAAAGATGCTGACTCTTCACCATTTACTTCCTATGCTAGGCAAAGATGCCTGGTTGGCAACTCTAGATTGAAAAGAAGCTTACCTGCATATACCAATCTGGGAATCTTGCAGAAGATACCTACTCTTCAAAGCAGGCTATTTGCATTATTCATTCTCTGCACTGCCCTTTGGCTTGTCTACTGTGCCCAGGGTATTCACAAAGTGCCTGGCTCCAGTAATTGCATTTTGCAGACAAAGAAATATTCAAGTATATCCATACCTGGACGATTGTCTAATTCAGGCAGAAAACCAGGCCATACTTATAAATCATCTGGCGTTTGTAAAAAGGGTTCTAACTTGCCTAGGGTACACCATGAACGAAAAGAAATCACAACTGGAACCCTCTCAACAGATTACATTCCTGGGTGCAAGCTTGAATACAACTGCCCAGGTGGCTTTCCTCACGCCAGAGAAACAAATTCATTTGGCAACCTACTTCAAACAAGTGGCCACAAAAACCTTATCTGCAAGACAAATACTGCAAGCTTTGGGATTCATGGCCTCCTGCATTCTTCTAATTCCATATGCAAGGCCGCATATGAGGAAACTTCAGTGGTACTTAAAATATCTATGGAGTCAACATTGTCGCAGCTTGCAAACAATGATTCCTGTCATGCCTTGCCTACGCCTGGAGTTCCTATGGTGGGCAGAGGCCTGCCACCAAAACAAGGACTGCCATTCACACTACCCCCTGCCGCCCAAACCCTAACTACAGATGCATCAGACTATGCATGTGGGGCTCGCCTAGCAGGGAAGTGCATTCAGGGGAAATGGAACCCAAATCAAATGCACCTGCATATCAATCAAAAAGAAATGTTAGCTATACAGAATGCTGTGACAGCCTTCAAGGACTACATTCATCCAGGACAACTAATGGTAAAGACTGAGAACACCATGGTTATGTGGTACATAAACAAGCAGGTGGGTACACATTCCTACCCCCTCTGCAGACTAGCCACGGCATTGTGGAACATGGCCTTGAGCTACCAAGTGCAACTACAAGCTCAATTCCTGCCAGGAAAACTGAATACACTGGCAGACAGACTAAGCAGAAATCTCATGGACCCACATGATTGGAAACTGGAACCACGGATTTTCAACATGTTGACAAGAAAATGGGGGAGCCCAGACATAGATCTATTTGCCACCCCCCACAACTACCAGTTGGACACATTTTGCACAAGGAGTCCTCACAAAAAAGCCTGGAAAGTGGATGCTATGTCATTCAGCTGGAAAAACCTATCAGTCTATGCCTTTCCCCCTCTGCCTCTGCTCTCCAAAGTTCTGCTAAAAGTCAAACAGGACAAACCAAGAATGATTTTGATTGCTCCAGACTGGCCACACCAACACTGGTACCCACTCCTGCACAGTGTGTCACAAAGTTCTGCATGGCACCTGCCTCGGACACCTTCCTTACTGTCTCAGCAGGAGAACCAAATTCTGCACCCTCTGCTCCCAACATTGAACCTTGCAGCTTGGCTAATCACTTAAATTCACCCTTAGCATCCCTCAGCAAACCTGTAATGGATGTCATCTTGGAGGTGAGAAGACCTAGTACTAGAAAATCTTATGCTGACAAATGGAAAAGATTCTGTGCTCGGAATCAATCTCAAGGGTTGAGCACAGCAGGGCCCAATTTACCTCAGATTTTACAATACTTAACTGAGATGCTTCACAAGAGCTTGTCTTTTTCCTCCATTAAAATCCACACCTCAGCCATTTCAGCTCATTATAGCACAGAACCTCCCCTCTTCTCTCGTCCTCTGCTCAAGCAGTACCTCAGAGGGGCCAAAAACTTGAGACCACCCAGGAGAGCTCCAACTCCTGTCTGGGACCTTAACTTTGTATTGGAGAAACTCACTTGATCTCCTTTCGACCCAGCTGCTACTGCAGACTTAAAATTTCTTTTTTGGAAAACAGCCTTCTTTCTAGCAATCACTTCAGCTAGAAGGATATCTGAGTTACAGGCCCTTTCATGCAGACAGGGTGTCACTCAGGACCAATCCATCCTTCATGCCCAATATCCAGTGTGGCTCTTAATCAGTCCATTCATTTGCCAACTTTCTTTCCCAATCCACAGAACAAAGGAGAATGGATTCTGTATTCATTGTATGTGCACAGACAACTTAGATTCTACTTGGACAGAACTTAACCTCGAAGAAAATCTGAACAACTGCTGGTAGCATTTGCTGCAGGGGCAGAGGGAAAGGCTATTTCAAAACAAACCATTTCTAAATGGTTAAGCTATTGCATTCATTTCTGCTATAAGCACGGTCCCCCAGGGGATCAGATCTCATTCCACCAGGGCTGCATCTGCTTCTGCAGCCTTTCTCAGAGGTGTTCCTACCAGGGATATTCTAGAAGCTGCTACCTGGAGTTCGATTCATACTTTCACCAAGCATTATAATTTACCAATTTTCTCTAAATCCAGAGCTGGCTTTGCCACTGCTGTCTTGCAGGGCCTTATAGCTGGTCCTAATACTGCATAACTCCATCCTCCCAACCATAGCTTTGGGAATCTACCCAAATGTAATGACTGCAACAGTGAAACATGAAGGACATAGTACAGTTGTGTACACTTACCATAAATGTAGATGTTAGTGTATTCACTGTTGCAGTCCTAGTTACCTCCCTCCAGCCCCCTGTTTTTATCTTACTATACCTCTACTTTCTTTTACTATGCTTAAAAGCCTTTTTGGTGTATTTGCTTTTGGTTGGAGGTATATTTTTGTGTTTTAATTTTATTTTGCTCCCCATTGGGGGGGGCACCTGACATCTGGGGCAAGAAAAACTGATGTAATGGTGTCTGCTGCATGTTTTATACCCCTGACATCATGGAAGAAGGGACATCAACTGATGCAGGACCCAAGACTTTGTTAATCAGGCTGACTGAGGGCAACCCGCCAGCAGATTACCCAAATGTAATGACTGCAACAGTGAATGCACTCGAACATCTACATTTATGGTAAGTGTACACAATTGTACTTTCTATGGCTACTTCTGCTGCCGTTTGGTCCAGAGTTTCTGTGGATGACATTTGTTCAGCGGCTACCTGGGCTTCCTCTCACACCTTTATTGCTCATTATAAGTTGGACATGGTGTCTAGAGGAAGGGCTTCTTTTGGTTCTGCAGTGCTCCGGAATATCCTTTTTTAAGGGCCTCCAATATTTTTGGTAGCTGGGGCCTGTGTCCCACTGGTTGATGAACAAATGAAGTTAACTACTTCAGATGAAGTTATGTAGTCACCATAACGTTCCATCTGAGTAGTTGCACTTCATTTGTCATCAGCCTTCCCTCCCCCTGACGTTAGTTGTTTACGTTAGTCCTTGGGCTCAGATATTCTGGGTCATGTCGGCCTAGTTTATGTGATCAGGTCAGGTTATGTCTCTTAGGTTGATGTGCATCACGCTGTGGGTGGCAAACTCGATCTGAAGGTTGGAAGGAGGTGGCAGTGTAGTATGGGTAAGGGGGGAGGAGCTTGGAGCTCGGATCTTAGCTTGGAAAGCTGCCGGCTCGGATCCGAAACCCACAGGTTGATGACAAATGAAGTGTAACTACTCCGATGGAACGTTATGGTGAGTACATAACTTCTTTTTCAAAAGCAGTGATTTATTTAGCATCGTGTGACTCATGCCCAGCCTTTTACATAGGTAAAACGGAGAGGAAGTTTAGTCAATGGATTTAGGAACATGACTATGCTATAAGAAAACATATCTTAAATAATGCCTTAGCTAAACATGTTTGTGACAATTTAGAGCATCGGATTAGATTTTTAGTCATTGATCAGGTTGAAATTAATGTCAAAAAACCATGGGCGCTACTTTTAGAATCTAAGGAACTTAGATGGCAAATCTGTTTGCAGGCTGACAGTTGGCCGGGGATAAATGAGCATAGCTCCATTACCCCAGTACTAAGGTTAAAAGCATTGGAGAGAGAGAAACTTAAGCACTTTATAGTCATTATATTTTATACAGATGTTTTCAGTAATGCTTACTCAGTATTTTATTACGTTTTTCCATTAGAAAGCATACATATATAGACCTACAGTTCTTTGGGTTTTATTGCGTATGTGGTACCTTTAAGGCAGGCTATGGTGGTGGGTTCATTGATTGATTTGCATTTTTTTCATCCAATGAATTTGAACTACTTGAGAATGTAAGGAAGTGATGTAAAGAACATGGTGTCTGATGAAGTTTAATACTTTATTAACTGAAAGTTCTTACCAGTTATTTTATCAGTGTTTTTATTGCTTAATAAAAGGATTTTATTGTTCCATTGCTCTCTTCAATCATTCTGGGAATACTGTTGGAGTGTATCTGGGAGAACAATATCTTTTCTGTTTGGTTACTTGTTACAACCATATGCAGTGTTCTTCCAGGCTTTTGTTCTTAAGACCCTACGTAGTTATCTCTCCTTTTTCTCTATTTACCTTGAAAAAGTGTCTTAAGCTGTTGGCTCAAGGTGCTATGCAGGAGTCTTCCCATGGCGAAGGTCAGACATCTGCAAAGAAAAAGGCAAAAAAAAACTTCTGATATGGCTGCCGTGCATCCTCCCCCGGACATCTCTCTCGAGGCTAGTGAAAGCACAGAGTATTGTCCAGTGATTGCCTCTGATTCATCTGTTGCGACCCTGTCAGAGGCTGGCATGGATCTAACTTCTTACATTTACTAGTAGGCTTTACAGACGTCTGCTCCTGACATTAAGGGGAAACCTCTGCTGATTGTATCCGAAATACCAAGAGGGGATTCCACAGTCTTAATAAGGAGATCCCTGCTACTTTTATTTAATGTCATCAGTGGTCTGACCCTCTAAGGGTGTTTTGTGTGGATGTCCCAGAGAAAAATGCATAAAATTTAGCATATTTCCCCTGTGGTTAAGAATACCTCACACAAATGGTAAGATTTTAATCTAGGCTTATTTAATGCTTTAAAGCCCCTTCAATGGGTGCTTGTGCCTGTTCCTCCCTGGTCTTCCACTTCTCTTAAAAGACCCAGGGAACTAGACTCTTCATTTGAAGATTTGAATTTTGGGGAAGAGTCCCTGACTCTTCTCAAATTCCTTCCCCCTGGACTATGGTTCAGAGAAAGAGGGCTCTGTTAGTCGAGATTCCCCTTTGGAGAAACTCTCCTTTGGGGATACTGTTGCCTGCATGATGGCATTTTAGACTGGGATTGTTGTCAAGTCTCTGAAATTCAGAAAAGGTGTTATAATCACTTGCAGATAGTCTCCTACACCATCAGCTGTTCCCCCTGTTCTGGCTGCACCCCTGGTTACCTTTTCAGCAGCTTCTGTGGCCCCTGATTCTCAGCCCCTTGCACATAAGAAACCTGATAGATTTTACAAGGTGCCTGATGAATGTAAATTTCTTTCCAAATATCCTTCTTCTGACCCTTCTGTAGTGTCTCTGTTCTGACAAGCCCTCCAAGATTTTGCCCTCTACCAAGTTGCCCCCTTCAGGTAAGGATAGTAGTGCTATGTTTTATCAACCGGAGGAGAAGTTGTGGATAGCAATTAAAAAGGAATTAATGGATTTTAATTGGGAAGGGAAGGCAGTAAGGGTCAAGTGGGATAAGCTGTTTCTGCCAATAGAACAAGGTGGACTAGGATTACCTAACTTGAGGGGGGATTTTAGAGCAACACAGTTAATGCTCTTATACATAGCATAAGCAGAAAACTATAATTCAAAGTAGAAAGGAATGATGCTACACAGGGAGGAAGCACAATAAATGAAAAGAGACTGGGATTTTGGATGCAGTCTCTTAAGGAGAAGAAAATCGTACAGAGTATTGTATTCATAAAATAGCAGGGAGTAGTCTAAGAACGAAACCAGCATGAGAATAGAGATTTTGCCGATAAGGCTGACTGTGGTCAGGGATACGGATAATAGGCAAGAGGAGGCTGCAATTTATTGGAGGAAACTGGCAAAAGAACCACGGTATTGGGAGCAAGTAACTAGAAAGGAAAAGGTAATAGAATGAGAAGAGGCCAAGAATTTATTTGGACAGCAAGTCAGAGATTTCCTTCCCTATCAAGGATTGATATCAGAGTATAGGCAAAGAGAAAGAAACAGGAGGCTCCTAAATGAGAGACCAGCACTGGTAGAGTTTCTTATAGAATCTAGAACAGAAGCTGCCATTAAAAAGGAATAATTAGTAAAACATATAAAATATTGCATGATAATTATAAGAATCAGAGGAGCTTAGAAAGGATTGGGAAGAGAGATTGGCTAAGCAATTCATAAAGAGACAATGGGGGGATATATATATATCTCCCAAATATGCAAGAAAGTCTAGAAGAGTTAGGATCTTTGCCTGGAAGTGTTTTCATAGGTATTTTTTACCCAAGTAGACTCCAAAGAATTTTTCCTCAGGTGGATAGCAAATGTTGGAGGTGTGATGGGCAAGAAAAGAGGTAGCTGGCAACATATCTTTTGGTAGTGTGATGAGCTGGCAGACTTGGGATTCCCTGCAGACTGCTTTGTCGGAGATACTGGTGAGCAGATTGGACTGACTGGGGAGATGATTTTATTTGAGTTATGCTGCAGAATCGGAATTGCATAGACATAGTAAAGCCTTGCAGAGTCTAATTATGCTGGCTGCCAAAAAAGCAGTTACTAGAAAATGGAAGTTCATAGGTTCATAGGTTCATACTAGGCTATCTGCCCTCGGGCATTTATAAGCCTAGCCCAGAGTTTTGTGGCTTTCGCCACCCCTTTAGTTTGTAGGATACTATGCCCATTATTTTGCTGTGCCTCTGTCAAGCAGTGACACTGAGGTTATCCCTGGGGTATACCTGCGATCTCCCATCCATTGGTCAAGATTTCTCTTGAACAAGGCCAGCGAGGTGCTCTGCCTCACATGAACCGGGATTTTGTTCCACAGCATAGGGAGTCTCTGGGTGATGAATCTGTCCCTCCAGCACGTCCTATTTATAGCCGTGTCGAGGTTTAAATCTCTTGGCCTTGTAGTCCTGATGGATTTAGATTTTTTGAGGTGAAGCATGTTCATTAATTCCGGGTTGGACATGGCCTTGTATGTCAGGCACAGGTCGCATCTGAGCAGTCAGTAAGCGACTGAATAGAGCTGGAGTTCCTTCAGTCGGGCAGCATAAGACATATTTTTGAGACCCTTTATCCTTTTAGTGAGGAACTTTTGGGGCCTTTCCAATTGCAGCAGGTGTCGGGTCAGTTACATTCCGAATGGGGCATTGTATTCAATCATTGGTCTGATGAGTGATGAGTACAGGGGAACGATGACCTCCCTTGATCTAGATGTGAATCCCTTCATGATCAGGTGGGCAATGTAGAAGGTCTTCCTAACTACTTTGGCAATGTGAGTGTCAAAAGAAAGGTTACTGTCAACCTGGGTCCCCAGATCCCCGATAACCTCTTATGTGCTTAGTGGATTGCCACCTATATGGTAACTAGGGGTAACCTTGTTTTTCCCGAAGGGAATGACTATGCATTTTTTGGCGTTTAACTTTAGGCCATGGCTCTGGCACCAGTTATCCGGTTCTATGAGACCCCCCTGAAGGATGTCTGTGTCAGATGGGTTTTCAACTATGGTGCCCAGTTTGCAGTCATCTGCAAACTTTGTCAGCCATAATCCTCCTGTGTTTGCCTGTAGTTCTGAAAAGTAGATGCCGAACAAGAGTGGGCCCAGGACTGAGCCCTGTGGCACACCACTTGTGACAGGCTTGGAGTCTGACATGGTGCCAGCAACTCTGACCCTGTGGATTCTGTCACTTAGCCAGTTTGCAACCCATCTTGTGACGTATGGGTTTACGTTTAAGCTGGTGAGTTTTTCAATGATACCCGAGTGGGGTATTGTGTCGAAAGCCTTTGCCAGGTCAAGGTAGGCTGTGTGGACTGCCTTGCCCTTGTCAATGGCCTTGGTGACTGTTTCGAAAAAGTCAACCAAGTTTAAAAGGCATGATCTGCCCTTGACAAAGCCAAACTGGGTTGGATCCAACGTCTGCAAGTCCCCTATGTCTTTATTTATGAGTTCCATTATGATCCTCTCCATAGCTTTGCAGACCAGGCTTGTCAAGCTGATGGGACGTAGTTTCCGGGGTCGGTGGAGGCACCTTCTTTGTGAAGTGGGACCACCGTTGCCGTACGCCACTCCTTGGGTACGTATCCTGAGGTGAGACTAAGATTAAACAGTTGCCCTAACTGCAGGTTTAATTCCTCATTGAGTTCGTGGAGCACACAACCAGGGACACCATCTGGTCCCATAGATGCTGTGTTTTTCGCCTTAGAGAGAGCAGTTCTCACCTGAGCATTTGAGATGTTTGGGGCACTACAGTCCTCTGGTATAGATATCTCTCCTCTTGGGGGGGAGGGGGGGGAGAACTTTGCACTGAACCTGTCCGCCAGTATGTTGGCAATGTCTGTAGGTTCCGTGATTTTTACATCATTTTGCACTAATTCGGAGCATATCTGGGAGTTTCCTCCTAGGTTTCTAACATAGCTAAAAAAGACCTTATGATTGTCTTTTGAGTCCTTAGCGATTTTTCTCTCAAAATTTGCCTTGGATGCTTTTATGAGAGATCTCAGTTTTTTACTTATAATGATCAAGTGTGTCTTCCCTTTTACAGATTTTGCTCTATCTTGTAGTAGCTTTTTCCTTTTGTTGTAAAGCTTGTTTATGGCTGGGGTCCACCAGACTGGACGCTTGCCTTTGGTACAAAGAGTCTTTGTTTTGTTTGGGATTGCCTGATCCATGCAGTCCTGGAGGTGCTGGTAGAAGGCATTTGTAAGTGATTCAGCGGTTTGAGTAATGGTTTCTGCTGGCTCGGGGGGCCTTGAAAGAGACCACACCAGTCTTTAGGAGTGTAAAATCGGCTTTTGAGAAGTTCTTCACTGTGGTCTTTTTTATCTGGGGTGGTGGCGGGATGTGGACTTCCAGTGAGATTAGTTTATGATCTGATCTCACCAATGATGGGTATACCTCTGGTGTTGAACATTGTGACCCCATGTTTGTGATGATGAGATCCAGTATGTTTTCTCCTCTTGTGGGGATGGTGACCAGTTGTTCCATGGCATTTGAGTTTATAAACTCTAGGAACCTTTGGGCTAGAGTGTTGGGGCTTGAGTAGTGATCTCAGTCTATATTTGGATAGTTGATATCACCCAGTATGATGGTGTTTGGAGATATATTTATCCCCTCCAGTGTTTTCAGGAAAGCTGTGTGAGGTTCCTGAGTTTGAGAGGGTGGCCTGTAACAGGCTACAAACTGCAGAGCAGTCTTGCCTATGGTTAATTGCAACTGGATGGTTTCCGATGCATCGTGCGTTGCCACCAACCTTGAGGTGAGGGTGTCCTTGATGAATATGGACACCCCCCCCTCCTTTCTTGGTGTTGTCCGGATTTTGGGGCCGGAACTCATGATATGAGGTAAAACCTGATAGTGCCGTCAAAGTCTAGACCAGCTTTACTAGAAATAGTAAATATAATAACAGAGATAAAACAACTGGAATTGGGATCTTTAGAAAAGGGAAGGAGCAAACTACATAGGAAAAAAATGGGAATTGTGAGAACAATATATGCAGAGCAAGAATGAGGTTTAAGAGGCAGGATTTGAATAAGCTATATAATGCTTAACTGACAATGACTGGTTTATAAGTGATCTAATGCTTACAACTATAGTTTCACTGGTATCTGTGATGTAAACTGTAACTAAAGTTGTATTATTTTTGTATGTTTTTCATTTACATAAATGTAAGATTGTCTTTGTCATATGTGTAAATTTAATAAAGATGTTTGGAAAATAAAAGTGCTGTAGAGAGGCTGGGCAAAAAATGTACACTGCTGCCACTTTATCCTTTCAGGCCACCAGCTACCAGACTCATATGACCAGGTATGTTTTATCCCTCCTTTCTCAGGTTTCCAAAGTGGTTTAAACCCTTCCTGACTCTGAGGGGAAGGTTTCTGCCCTTTCCCTGTTGGGTTGTGCCACTCAAGTTGCTTGCCACTCTAGTAAATGCAGCTATGATGCAGCTAATGCCTCTGCCAGGGCTGCTGCCTTTGGTTCTGTTATGAGGCGTTACTCTTGGCTGTCTCTTCAGACTTTGACTAATGATATTGAGGCCAAACTGGTGGATGCTCCTTTGGATGGTTAAAATCTTTTTGGTGCTGCTGCTGCTGAACTTTTCAAGTCCCTCCAGTTAAGGGTAAGGCCTTGCAGGTATTGAAACAAATTTTGTTTCTCCTATTTCTTAAGTTTCAGAAGAATTAACCCTCCACATTTGCTTTTGTTCATATGCAGTTTCGCTGTCCACCTAAGTGCTAAAAGGGTTCTAGACATGTGGCTCCTAAGTCCATTCAAGTCCCTACCACCCAGAAACCTGCGTTTTAGGATAAGCAGAGTTCTATTTGAAATTTTGTATCCCCTCTCCCTCAGCCAGGTTCCCTTAGCCTTCCATCTTTCCCTTTCTCTTCCAAATAGGTTAAAGATCACAACAGACTCTGGGTTCTGTCCATTATCCACCAGGATTACTTCATGGTTTCCTTCCTTTTTAGTCATCCCTCATCCTCCTCGAGAATAACTTCTTTTTCCAGAGTTGCTCCATTCTCCTTTGGTCCAGGATGGCATTCAAGCTGTGCCTCCTGGCCAGGTAAGGAGGAATTTTATTAGCAAATATTTTTGGTTCCTAGAAAGGAGGGTACTTAGAGACCAGTTTTGGACCTTTCCCAGCTCAACACCTTTCTCAAGATTCCTTCCTTTCAAACGTCTCTTCAGACTCTGTTCTCCCTTCTTCTAACCCAGGCATCTGTGGTCTCTCTGGATCTCAAAGATGCCTACCTTCATATCCCCTTCCATCCCCTTATCAGGAATTTTATACCTTTCTCTGTTCTTCCTTGCATTTTCAGATGTTGTTTGTGTTTCACTATTGCAGTCATTACATTTGGGTTATCTGCTTGCAGGTAGCCCTAAGTCGGCCTGATTATCCAAGTCTTGGGTCCTGTGTCGGTTGCTGTCTCATCTTTCATGACGTCAGGTAGTCAGGGATATAAAGCATGCAGCCGACACCATTTTATCGATCTTTCTTGCCGTGCGGTGCCCGAAGCAGAAGCAGTTCGCAAGTGCCAGTCGGCCGACTCCTGAAATTTTCGTTTGCGAGTTTCAGATCCGAAGTCTTCAGCTAAGCTAAGTACCCCGTTGGGGGTCCATTTTCTTGCTCTAAACCGATGTCAGTAAAAGTTAACAATTATATTTCTTGAGGAAAGCATATACCTCAAAGATTTTCATTCGTACTGCATTCCTTGCTTAGGCACAGACCACGACGTAGCTCGCTGTCGGTTTTGTGCCTTATTCAAACCTTGAACTATTCTTTGTCGGTTCATTTTCGCATCTAAATATTTTGGTACTCTGTTCAATTATCCAGAAATGGCTTTGGTAAGCCACCCGACTACCGATATTCCGAAAAAACACAAAGATAAAGAGGCAGACCGCATAGGTCCAAAGCTGCCGACGACGCTTCTCCTAAGCTAGTCGCCAATTCGCCGGTACTCAGTGAGGCGCTTTCGCAGCCCCTGATACCTGCTACTTCAGATTTGCAGGCCTCTACTGAGACCCATTTGGAGTCCGGTATGCCGCAAGATGCTTCTTCGACTGTGTAACCTGCAGATGTCTCTACCTTGGATGGGTCCGAAGCCACTGTGCAGGCACTGGCTTCAGAGGGTGTATTCCAACCCTACTGACTTGCATATTAAACCGACGCCATCTTCTTCTTCAAGGCCTAAAACTTGATCAGTGCCTAGATAACAGACGCCCAGACCGCATGGTCAGGCCCCTGTGCCTAAAAAACAAATGATAAGAATGGCTGAAGTCCTTATTACTCTAATCAGGGCAAGCCACCCTTCTCCCTCTAAGAGACCTAGAATTGATTTTCCTTCTGATTCTTCTGATCAGGATTCTGAAATTTCTGTTTTCTCTGATGACCAGGAGTTGCCCTTGTCTATCTATGAGGATTCTGATGCAGAGGACTCCATTCCCTCTGCTTCCCCCTCCAGAGGATTTCTCTTTTGGTGAAACCTTGCATAATCTTTGGGAGCATTTCCGCTGGGAAAGCCAGGATTACTCTGATTCCAAAAAGAGGCTTAGGGAGTTCTTACTCCTACCTCAGCACAGGCCTTTAGCTATCCATCCTGTACTGGACATTGTAGATGCCTTCCCAAAATCTAGCCTGGCCCATGACTCTTTACCCCCCAGCCCCCAGAAAACCTGACAGGTATTATAGGGTACCTGACTCTCACAAGTTCCTGTTTAAAAATCCTACTGTGGATCCTGAGACCATTTCTCAGGGACCCAAAGGCATTAAGGCTACTACTGCCAAAAACCCTACCCCCTTTGATATAGATTCCAGGGCCCTGGACAGATGGGGTAAGAAGGTATACACTTCTGCAACTTTGACCATTAGGACCTTAAACTGCCAGTTTCATATGTTAAAGTACCAGCAACATATTATTGGAGCATTTAAACAGAAAATTATGTTGATTCCTGACTGTGCTGAAAATAAAGAATTACAAGATTTAATGCATTCTGATGAACAAGTTGGAAAACATACTTTGCAATGTGGTTTTGATTCATTAGAGGAATCTTGCAGGGCTGCTGTCACTGGGTCTGTACTTAGAAGGCATGCTTGGCTTAAGGAGCAATCTTTGCCAGATCATGTTAAAGCTAAATTATTGGATGCTCCCTTAAACCAAGACCACCTGTTTGGCAACAAAGCAGAAGAAGTACTTAAAAAGATGGAGGAAAAGCCAAATCTGTGCAAACTGTTAAAGATTTCCAGCAAATACAGCCTCCCAGATTTAGTAGGCACTGGCCCTCTAAGAATTGGTCCTTTCCTTCTTCTTCCAGGCCTTCTCATTCCAAACCCAGAACCAGCAGAACACCCAGACTTCAGTCCCAAGATATTCACAGGCCTAAGCAGTGGATACACTCGGAACATCTACATTTATGGTAAGTGTACACAACTGTACTTTATCTGCACTGCCCTTTGGCTTATCTACTGCTCCCAGGGTATTCACAAAGTGCCTAGCTCCAGTCATTGCATTTTGCAGGCAAAGAAATATTCATATATACCCATACCTGGACGATTGTCTAATTCAGGCAGAAATCCAGGACATACTACTAAACCATCTGGCATTTGTAAAGAAATTAGTAACTTCTCTGGGGTACACCATAAACGAAAAGAAATCACATCTAGTACCCTGCCAACAAATTGTATTCCTGGAAGCAAGCTTGAATACAACTTCCCAAGTGGCCTACCTCACACCAGAGAAAAAAGTTCTCTTGACAGCCTACTTTAAAAAACTGGCCACAAAGACCCAGCTATCTGCAAGGAAAATACTGCAAGCCCTGGGGTTCATGGCCTCTTGCATTCTACTAATTCCATATGTAAGACTGCATATGAGGAAACTACAATGGTATCTAAAAAGCCTATGGTGTCAACATTCTCAGGACCTAGAATTAATGATTCCTATCATACTTTGTCTAAATATAGATGATGTCCTTCAAGGATGCATCTGCAGTCATAACATATGGGTTGTCCTGCCTCAGGCAGCCCTTCGGTCGGCCGGATTCCAAAGTCTGGGTCTGGCCTCGGCTGATGTCGCACTTTCTCCGACGTCAGAGCTTCTGGAGTATAAAGGCATCAGCCGACACCATTTTCCTCAGTCTTTCTTGCCGCGCGGTGCCCGAAGCAGAAGCTGTTCGCAAGTGCCGGTCGGTCAGATCCAGAGATTTCAGCTACCGAAGACTTCTAAAAAAGCTAAGTACCCCGTTGGGGACTCTTTCTTGCCTCAGCCGATGTCAGACAAAGTAAATAATTGTTTAACTTGTGGGAAACAAATACCTCATAAGGATTCCCATTCTTACTGCCTTCCTTGCTTAGGCCCAGAACACGATGTATCAGCTTGTTTAGCCTGTGCCTCCTTCAACCGACGGACTCTTAGACGTCGGTCGGAGTTTGCAGAAGAATTTTTCAGATCCACTTTTGCATATAAAATGCCGTCAGAAACTCCGACTACGCATTTGGCCAAAAAACACAGGGAAAAGGACCGACACTCGCGGCCCGCGGTTTCGGCTGAAACCACGGCTAGGCCTACCGCGAGTGTCTCGGTTTCGGCTGACTACGACAGAAACCATTCCTCCGACAACCGACGCCAGAGAGGCCCCGGCTGAGTCGGCTTCAGAAATCCCTACTGAAGCTAGCACTCAAGATTTGTCCGACACCATTCCATTGGACATTTCTACACCTGCGCGTGGGGCAGCTAGGCCCCCAGCTTCTATGTCTATTAAGGCCTTCTCCAGGGCTAAAGCTGCCAAACTTTCAAAAGCTTTACCTACCAAATCTACTTCTCAGAGGCCTACCTCAAGTTCTCAGAGTCTCAGTCTTGCTGAGGACCTTATATCCTTGATTAGGGGTTCCCAACCTCACCCAGACAGGGCCTCCCAACCTCCACCAGACAAAAGGCCTAGAACTGAACCCTCTGAACCTCTCTCCTCTGATTACTCCACGGATGGAACTGATTTGTCAGACCATCAGGAAGGGGCCTACTCTCCTTATGAGGATTCAGATGCCGAAGAGTCTATTCCTTCGGCCTCCCCTCCTGAAGAATTTTCCTTTGGGGAGACCTTACACTCTATGAGGGAACACTTTCAATGGCAGGGTCAGGATTTTTCTGATTCTAGAAAAAGACTAAGGACTTTTTTACATTTGCCCCAGCATAGGCCCTTAGCCATACCACCAGTGCTAACTGTAATTGATGATCTGTATAATGATGTTAGTTCTGCACCTGATTCTCTTCCACCGGCTCCTGCCAAACCTGACAGATATTACAGGGTTCCGGATTCTCACTTCCACCTGTATAAAGCCCATACTGCAGACCCAGAAACTATTTCACAGGGCCCAAAAGGGGTTGCAGCTGCCACTGCCAAAAATCCCCTACCCTCCGAAAGAGAGTCTAGAGCATTAGACAGATGGGGTAAAAAGGTTTATACATCTGCTACTCTTTCTGCCAGGGCATTAAACTGTCAATTCCGTATGATACAGTACCAAGAATATTTGTTAGATCAGCTGAATAAGAAGCTTTCTTCTCCTGAACCTTTAGACCGTAAATCCCTTCAGGATTTGGTACACAGCTCTCAGCAGGTCAGTAATCATTTCTTAAAATGTGGCTATGATGCACTGGAGGCTTCATTTAGATCAGCTATGACTGGGGCAGTAATTGAGGCATGCCTGGCTAAAAGAGCAATCCCTGCCAGACCATGTCAAGGCTAAGCTCCTAGATGCTCCAATGGAGAAACAAAGTTTATTTGGCTCCCCTGCACAGGAGATTCTAAAGAAAGTGGAAGAAAAAGCAAAATCTGTGCAAACAGTAAAGGAATTTCTACAGGTCCAACCTCCGAGGTTCAGCAGGAACTGGCCTTCCAAGAATTGGTCCTTTCCAGACACCTCCAGAGCACAGAGGGGCAGGAATAGACGCCCTCGAGGCAGAGGTCAATCAAAGGGTGCCTATAGGGGCCGTCAGTGGCAGCCTGCCAACCAGAGGAGTAGTGCCACAGCTGCACCTACAACCACTACCACAGGACAGACACGATGACTTGACTCTGACTCCGCCTACCAGGGAACAACTGGAAGCTCCCTTGGGCGGAAAGCTGGCTTTATTCTCAAAAAACTGGCATTGCATTACAAAGGACACATGGACATTGCAAACAATAGACAAAGGATACAGGTTTCACTTCCACACTTTACCAAAAAGGAGCGGAATGCCAAACCTACCACCAAACCAGAAGCCAGAGGCTTTAAGACAAATCAAAAATTTACTTCAGATGAAAGCGATAGAAAGGGTACCATCTATGGAACAAGGCCAAGGATTTTACTCCAGACTATTCCTTGTACCAAGAAAAGAAAACCAATGGAGGCCTATTCTCGACTTGTCCGCACTGAACACATTTCTCATTGTGCCAAAATTCAAAATGCTGACCCTACAGCAACTTCTTCCCATGTTGGGCAAGGAGTCTTGGCTGGTGACTCGAGATCTCAAGGAGGCATACCTGCACATCCCTATCCGACCAGATTGCAGAAGACACCTCAGATTTCTTGCAGGATCAGAGCATTATCAATTCTCAGCATTGCCCTTTGGCTTATCTACTGCGCCCAGAGTATTCACGAAATGCCTGGCATCAGTCATTGCACATTGCAGACTTCAGGGAATTCAAATCTACCCATACCTGGACGACTGCCTACTACAAGCGGACAACAAGACAAAATTGATAAAGGATTTGGCCTATGTCATACACCTGTTACAGGCCTTGGGATACACAGTCAACATCCAAAAGTCAAGACTAGTGCCATCCCAAAGGATAACCTTCTTGGGTGTGGATCTGGACACAATAACTCAGATGGCTTTTCTCACAGAAGAAAAACAAAAACAACTTCCAGATTACTTCATGACTTTGACAAGACAAACTCAGCTTACTGCAAGGAAATTCCTGCAGGCCCTGGGTTTCATGGCATCCTGCATAATCTTGATCCCACATTCCAGGCTGCATATGAGGAAATTACAATGGTACCTGAGGAATGTATGGTCTCAACACAGACACAGTCTAGAAACCATGATACCAATCATTCCATGCCTTCAAAAGGAATTCCTGTGGTGGGCTCAGGCCTGCCAATCCAACAGAGGGTTGCCTTTCAACAAACCAAAACCAAGGCAGACCATCACCACGCACGCCTCAGACCTAGGATGGGGAGCACACATGAAAGACAAATGTATCCAAGGCCGATGGCTTCAAGGACAGCTAAACTTGCACATAAACCAAAAGGAGATGCTGGCAGTGAAGCATGCAATCGAGGCATTCAAACCATTCCTCCAGCAAGGACATCTGCTGATAAGGACGGACAACACCATGGTCATGTGGTACATAAACAAACAGGGAGGCACGCATTCCTACCCTCTATGCCGGATGGCAATGGATCTGTGGAACCTAGGCCTGAATCTCAATATCCAGCTGCAGGCCATATTTGTACCAGGAAAAGAGAATTCACTAGCAGACAGCTTAAGCAGGACTACCACAGATGCTCACGAATGGATGCTGCATCCAGACATCTTCAAACTCATAACAAAGAAATGGGGATTGCCCGAGATAGATCTGTTCGCCTCCCCTCTCAACCACCAACTGAAGAACTTCTGCTCAAGGACATACCACCCACAAGCCTGGAGGGTGGACTCTCTCTCTTTCAGCTGGAATGCCCTAATAGTGTATGCATTCCCACCTCTCCCATTGATGTACAAGGTTCTACTGAAGATCAGGGAGGAACAGCCAGAAGTGATACTAGTAGCTCCGGACTGGCCAAGACAACACTGGTATCCGCTTCTGAGAAGCATGTCTCAGGCGAACTCATGGCCTCTACCCCTATGGCCTCTTTTTCTAACGCAGAACAATTTCAAGACCCTGCATCCAAACTTGAAAACACTGCAACTAACTGCCTGGAAAATTGCTTAAAACCAAACCAAACTGTCTTATCTCAGAGGGTCAAGGACATCATCCTGGAGGCTCGCAGACCCTCCACAAGGAAGACTTACTCAGCTAAATGGAAGAGATTCATCATTTGGAGCACATCTAAGGGCACAAATGTCACAGTGGCAAACCTAGCACACATCCTAGAATACTTAGCAGAATTGTTCCACAATGGCCTGTCTTTCTTCCATTAAGATTCATGCTTCAGCAATTTCAGCAGAATACAATATGGATCCTCCTATCTTCTCTCACCCTCTACTCAGACAATTTTTGAGAGGAATCAAAAATGTTAAACCTCCAAGGAGACCCCCTCTACCTGCATGGGATCTCAATTTTGTGCTGGAAAAATTGACACTACCTCCTTTTGAACCAGCAGCATCAGCAGACCTACAGTTTTTATCTTGGAAAACTGCCTTCCTTCTGGCAATCACTTCAGCAAGAAGAGTATCCGAGTTACAGGCATTAATGGCAGTGCAGCCTTTCCTTATTTTTCACCAGGATAGAGTGTCTCTGAGAACCAATCCTACTTTCATGCCAAAGGTGGTATCCAGGGTATCCTTGAGCCAAGCTATTCATTTGCCTACATTCTTCCCTAACCCGCAGAACAAAGGGGAAAAACTCTTGCACACCTTGGATATACACAGACAACTATGCTACTATCTGGACAGAACTAAAACCAGCAGAAAAACTGACCAACTTTTTGTAGCCTATGCAACTGGGGTGCAAGGAAAAGCAATTTCCAAGCAGACAATTTCAAAATGGATAGGAAATTGCATTCGCTTTTGCTTCTCATTTCATGGAAAGACAGCTCCTGAGAATATCAGGCCTCATTCCACAAGGGCCACAGCCACCACTACAGCCTTCCTACGAGGGGTGGCTACCAAGGACATTTTAGAAGCTGCTACTTGGAGCTCCGTGCATACATTTGCCAAGCATTATAATCTACCTTTATACTCCAGATCCCGAACAGGCTTTGCAACTGCAGTTTTACAGGGGATCTTAACTACACCATCCTTATCTTAGTACCACCTCCCCCTGTTTGGCTATGGTATTCTACCCACATGTTATGACTGCAGATGCATCCTTGAAGGACATAGTACAGTTTTGTACCTACCATAAATGTAGATGTCCTATAGGTATGCATCTGCAGTCAGGATTACCCACCCTCCTTCCCCTCTGTGGTATTCCTAGGGTGCTTACCCCTCTTTCAGCTAGCTGGGGGAATCTATTATGGTGTATTTGTTTGTTTGTATATGTATACTTTTTGCTACTGTTTGGAACATTCTACTTTTATCCAAATTTAGCCTTCCTAGAGGGCACCTGGCATCTGGGGCAAGAAACACTGAGGAAAATGGCATCGGCTGATGCCTTTATACCCCAGAAGCTCTGACATCGGGGAAAGTGCGACATCAGCCGAGGCCAGACCCAGACTTTGGAATCCGGCCGACCGAAGGGCTGCCTGAGGCAGGACAACCCATATGTTATGACTGCAGATGCATACCTATCGGACATCTACATTTATGGTAGGTACAAAACTGTACTTTCTTCGTGTTTCACTGTTGCAGTCATTACATTTGGGTAATCTGCTGGCAGGTTGCCCTCATTCGGCCTGATTAACAAAGTCTTGGGTCCTGCGTCGGTTGCTGTCCCTTCTTCCATGACATCAGGGGTGTAAAACATGCGTCCAATGCCATTTTCATCAGTCTTTCTTGACGCGTGGTGCCCGAAGCAGAAGCATTTCGCAAGTGCCAATCGGCCGACTCCTGAAATTTTCGTTTTCGAGTTTCAGAACCCGAAGTCTTCAACCTAAAGCTAAGTACCCCTTTGGGGAAACTTCTTCTTGCTCCTTACCGATGTCAGTAAAAGTTAATAATTGTATTAGTTGTGGGAAGCAAATACCTCATAAGGATTTTCATTTGTACTGTATTCCTTGCCCTAGGCCCTGACCACAACATGCCTTGCTGTCGGTTTTGTGCTAAATTTAATCAACGCACTATTAAGTGTTTGTATATTTTTGCATGTAAATATTTTGGCTCAAGATTTAACTATGCAGAAATGTCGTCGGTTAGCAATCCAACTACCGGAATACACAAGCCCTCCAAGATCTTGCAAAGAAAAAGACAGAGACAGACCGTCGAGGTCCAAAACCGACGACAAAGCTTTTCCTAAGTCAGTCGCCAGTACTCAGTGAGGCTCTTTCGCAGCCCCTGATGCCTGCTACTTTTGATTCGCAGGGCTCTACTGAGACCCATTCAGAGTCCAGTATATGCCATGAGACACTTTAAGTATTGAACCCGCGGATCTCTCTACCTTAGATGGGTCTAGAGCCGCTGAGCAGGCACCGGCTTCTGAGGGTGTTTTCAGGCCTAAGGATTTGTATATTAAACCAACGCCATCTTCAAAACTAAGGCCAAAATCAACTTCTATGTCTAAAATACCAACGCTTGGGCCACGTGCACAGGCCCCTATGCCTAAAAAACAAATGGTTAAAATGGCTGAGGATTTAATTACCTTGATCAGGGATTCCCATCCCCCTCCTGCTAAGAGGCCTAGGCAAGGCATTGATTATGAATCATCAGATCAGGTTTCCATTTCTTCTGATTCCGCTTCTGATCAGGAATTATCTGTTCCACCTTATGAGGACTCTGATGCAGAAGAAGGATTTTTCTTTTAGAGAAACTTTGCATACCTTAAGGGAACATTTTCACTGGGAGAGTCAGGATTTCTCAGAATCTAAAAAGAGGCTTAGGGATTTCCTTCTTCCTCAGCATAGGCCTTTGGCTATACCTCCTGTTCTAGACATTGTTGATGATGTTTTCTCAGAATCCAGCATGGCTCCTGATTCCCTGCCTCCGGCTCCTAGTAAGCCAGACAGATATTACAGGGTTCCTGACTCCCACAAATTAATTTTTAAAAACCCTACAGGTGACCCTGAAACCATTTCTCAGGGTCCCAAGGGTGTTAAGGCTTCTACTGCTAAAATCCTACCCCTTCTGATAGAGACTCCAGGGCGTTGGATAGATGGGGTAAGAAGGTTTACACTTCTGCAACCTTGGCAATCAGGGCTTTAAATTGTCAATTTGATATGCTTAAATATCAGCAGCATGTCATGGGCTTACTTAAACAGAAAATGATGTTGATTTCTGACTGTGTGGAGTTTACAGGATTTATTGCATTCAGCTGAACAAGTTGGAAAGCATACTTTGCAATGTGGTTTTGATTCCTTGGAGGCCTCTTGCAGGGCCGCTGTAACTGGATCTGTGATAAGAAGGCATGCTTGGCTCAAGGAGCAAAATCTGCCTGATCATGTTAAAGCAAAATTGTTGGATGCTCCTTTACAACAGGACAGTCTATTTGGTAATAAGGCTGAAGAACTTTTGAAAAATCCATGCAAACTGTGATAGATTTCGTACAAGTGCAGCCACCCAGGTTTAGTAGGCACTGGCCTACTAAGAACTGGTCCTTTCCAGCACCCACTAGAGCCGCTCAGGTCAAACCCAGACATTCTAAAGGCTCCAGGTTTCAGTCGCAAGCAACATTTAGAACAAAGCAATGGGGTGCCTCCACCTCCAAATCTGGAAGCAACAAGGCACCTTCCTATGGTAAACAGTCTCAATG
The DNA here is from genome assembly GCF_019279795.1 of Protopterus annectens. Classification (NCBI taxonomy): domain Eukaryota; kingdom Metazoa; phylum Chordata; order Ceratodontiformes; family Protopteridae; genus Protopterus; species Protopterus annectens. The sequence goes on from NC_056741.1 coordinate 918,704,064, forward strand.
ACTTTTCACTGCAATCACCAAGCACTTATCTTTTGGCCTCCCCTTTGGGGGGAAAACTGGCAACTTTATGCACAAAACTGGCAACTGATTACCCAGGACAAATGGGTTTTAAATATAGTGTCCCGGAGATACAGATTTCATTTCCACATGTTGCCAGTCACAAACGGATGGCCAGACCTGCCTCCAAATCAGTGGGCAGAGGCCCAGAAACAAGTTGTTTCCCTCATGAATATGGGGGCTCTTCAGCCAGTACCAGAAAAGGAAGAGACGAGGTTTTTATTCGAGACTTTTCCTGGTACCCAGAAAGACAAATCATGGCATCCAATTCTGGACTTATCCATTCTAAATACATTTCTGGACATTTCAAAATTCAAGATGCTGACTCAGTTACTATCTATGCTAGGCACGGATGCCTGGCTGGTAACTCTAGACTTAAGAGGCTTACCTGCATATCCCAATCAGGGAATCTTGCAGAAGATACCTCAGTTTCAAACCAGGCTATTTGCATTACCAGTTCTCTTCTCTGCCCTTTGGCTTATCAACTGCATATCCATACCTGGACAATTGTTTAATTCAGGCAGAAAGCAAGGGCACTCTTCTAAAACATCTGGTGTTTGTAAAAAGGCTTCTAACTTGTCTAGGGTACACCATAAACAAAAAAATCACAACTGGTACCCTCTCAAATAATTACATTCCTGGGTGCAAGCTTGAATATAACTGTCCAGATTTACTTACCTTATGCCAGAAAAGCAAATCCAATTGATGACTTACTTCAAACAGGTGGCCACAAAAACCCAGGTATCTGCAAGACAAATTCTGCAGGCCTTTGGGTTCATGGCCTCCTGCATTCTTCTAGTTCCATATGCAAGACTGCATATGAGGAAACTTCAGTGGTACCTAAAAAGCTTATGGAGTCAACATTGTCACAGCCTGGAAACAATGATTCCTATCATTTCTTGCCTGCAACTAGAGTTCCTATGGTGGGCAGAGGCCTGCCACCAAAGCAAGGGACTGTCATTTATTCCACCCCCTGCCGCCCAAACCCTGACTACAGATGCATCAGACTATGCTTGGGGGGCGCATCTGGCAGGGAGATGCATTCAGGGCCAATGGAGCCCAAATGAAATGCACCTACATATCAATCAGAAAGAGTTCCTAGCTGTGCAGAATGCTCTGACAGCCTTCAAGGACTGTCTTCATCCAGGACAACTACTGATAGACAGACAACAACACAGTCATGTACATAAACAAGCATGGGGGTACACATTCCTACCCCCTTTGCAGACTAGCCATGGCATTGTGGAACACCGCCTGGACTTATCAAATACATCTACCCAAATGTAATGACTGCAACTGTGAAACACGAATAACATAGTACAGTTGTGTACACTTACCATAAATGTAGATGTTTGAGTGTATTCACTGTTGCAGCCCCGTTTTTTCTCTAAATATAGCTTTCATTTCTGTTACTATCCTTAAAATCCTTTTTGGTGTATTTGCTTTTATATTGGAGGCATATATTTTGTTTTTTCTATATATATATATACTTTTTGGCCATTTCAGACTAGACCCCCACCCCCAGACTATAGTCTCAGGGTATGCAGAGATCTAAGCAATGGAGTGCCTCCACCTCTAAAGCAGATATTGCTAAGCTACCCCCTTATGGAAAGAATTACCAATGACTTCTCAACTCTGCTCCCCACCACTGCCCAACTGCTTGTGCCCCCTAGGAGGAAAACGTCCTTCATGCAAAAAACTGGATTTCCATCACCAAAGACCGATGGGTCCTCAACATTGTATCCCAGGGGTACAAATTTTACTTCCATTCACTGCCATCCCCAAAAGGGTTCCCAGACCTTCCTCCAAACCAGTGGGCAGAGGCACAAAAGCAAGTTCATTCTCTGCTCTCTACAAGGGCAATTCATCCTGTTCCTGTGGAACAGATAGGGCAAGGATTCTGTACCCGACTTTTCCTAGTACCTAAAAAAGAGAGCACTTGGTGCCCAATCCTAGATCTTTCAATTCTAACCACCATCCTGGTGGTACCAGAATTCAAAATGCTCACCCTGCAGCAGCTTTTACCTATGCTAGCCAAAGATCCATGGTTAGTCACCCTAGACGTAAAAGAAGCCTATCTGCACATCCCTGTAAGGGAGTCATGCAGAAAATATCTGCGCTTCAGGGCAGGATCTATTCATTATCAGTTCTCTGCACTTCCCTTTGGCTTATCCACTGCTCCCATGGTATTCACAAAATGCCTGGCTCCAGCCATTGCTTACTGCAGACAGAGAAATATTCAAATTTACCCATACTTGGATGACTGCCTGGTTCAGGCAGACAGTCAGGAAATGCTGTTGCAGCACCTGACATTTGTAAAAAAAAACCTTCTAGCCTCCATGGGGTACACCATCAACAAAAAGAAATCAAAACTAGTCCCCAGTCAAAAGATTGTATTCCTGGGGGCAGGCTTGGACACAGCATCCCAGATGGCATTCCTCACTCCAGAAAAACAAGCCCATCTGACAGATTATTTTACTCAAATGGCCATCAGAACCCAGCTATCTGCAAGGAAAATCCTGCAGACCCTAGGGTTCATGGCCTCTTGCATCCTACTTATTCCATATGCCAGACTGCATATGAGGAAACTTCAATGGTACTTAAAATGTATTTGGTGCCAACATTCTCTGGACCTGGAAACATCATCATCTAAGGACAGAGTTCCTTTGGTGGGCAGCAGCATGCAACCACAACAAGGGACTGCCCTTTACTCAACCCCACGCCGCTCAGACCCTAACCACAGACGCATCAGACTGTGCCTGGGAGGCACACATGGACGGCAAGTGCATTCAGGGCCACTGGAGCCCAAGTCAAATTCATCTGCACGTCAACCAGAAAGAGATGCTAGCTGTGCAGCACGCTGTGACAGCTTTCAGATCCCTACTCTCAACAGGACACCTGCTAATAAAAACAGCCAACACCACAGTTATGTGGTACATCAACAAGCAGGGGGGGGAACCCACACTTATCCACTCTGCAGGCTAGCCATGGCCCTGTGGAAATGCGACTTTGGACATGCAGGTCCATCTGCAAGCTCAATTCCTGCCAGGCAAACAGAACTCACTGGCAGACGACTTGAGCAGAAATCTCCTAGACCCACACGAGTGGCAATTAGAGCCCAGCACCTTCAACCTTCTGATTCAGAAATTGGGGACCCCAGAGGTGGATCTCTTTGCCTCCCCCTGCAATCACCAGCTCAGCAAATTCTGCACCAGGACACCTCACAGCAGGGCCTGGAAAGTGGATGCCCTTTCCTTCCAGTGGTTAAACCTCTCAATTCACCTCTCTGCCTCTTCTCCCAAGAATATTACTCAAGATAAGACAGGACAGACCAAGGGCAGTCCTGATTGCCCCCAGACTGGCCACGCCAGCACTGGTACCCACTATTGCGCCACCCTGGCACCTACCCCAGATCCCAACCCTCCTCACTCAGCAGGAGTGACAGATCTTGCATCCGCAACTGCAAACCCTGAATCTTGCAGCCTGGCTTATTCCTTGAATTCTCCCCCAGTGACCAGCCTAAGCAAGCAAGTGCTGGATGTCATTCTTGAAGCCAGAAGACCCAGTACATGGAAATCCTAAGCTGATAAGTGGAAAAGGTATTTTTCCTGGATTCAGTCTAAAGAAGAGGACACAGCACTGCCCTCCTTCCTCTCATCCTGGATTACTTAACAGATCTACTCCACAGAGGCCTATCCTCCTCCTCCATTAAGATCCATGCCTCTGCCATCTCTGCTCATTACAACACTGAGCCACCTCTCTTCTCTCGCCCTCTCATCAAACAGTTCCTGACAGTGGCAAACAACTTTAAGGCCACCAAGGAGAGCATCCACCCCTGCTTTTGGGACCTTAACTTTGTACTGGAAAATCTTGCGCTACCCCTCTTTGAGCCTGCAGCATCAGCAGAGTTAAATTTCCTATCTTGGAAAACAGCCTTACTTCTGGCCATCACTTCAACTAGAAGAGTGTCTGAACTGCAAGCACTTATGGCTGTGGAACCCTTCATTATTTTCCATGCTGACAGTGTTTCCCTCAGGACTTAACCCTTCCTTTATGTCTAAAGTGGTGTCCAGTGTGGCTCAAAACCAATCTATCCATTTGCCAACCTTCTTTCCTAATCCTCAAAATAAAGGGGAAAGGATCCTGCACTCCTTGGATGTGCACAGACAGCTCAGATTCTACCTTGATAGACTAAGCCCTTCAGGAAATCTGACCAGTTACTAGTCAGTTTTGCACCAGGGGCTGAGGACAAGGCCATTTCAAAACAAGCATTTTCCAAATGGATAGCACACTGTATCCATTTCTGCTACAAACACCATGGGAAACCAACCCCTCAGGGGGTCAGAACACATTCCACTAGGGCAACTTCCACCTCTACAGCATTCCTCAGGGGAGTCCCTACCAGGGGCATTCTGGAAGCTGCTACCTGGAGTTTTGTAAACACCTTCAACAAGCATTACCACCTGCCTATCTTTTCCAAATCCAGGGCATTTTTTGCAACAGCAGTCCTGCAGGGCATACTAGCCAGCCCCAACTCTTCTTGACTGCCTCCACCCTTTCTTCAGCTTTAGGAATCAACCCAAGTGTGATGACTGCAACAGTGAAACACGAAGGACATAGTACAGTTGTGTACACTTATCATAAATGTAGATGTTTGAGTGTATTCACTGTTGCAGTCCTGGTTTCCCACCCTCCAGCCCCCTTGTCTCTCTCCTTTCTATATCTATTACTCACCCCTTACAGGGCTATTGGTATTTACTTTTTACTGGTGGTGTTTTTCCCCACCATAACTTTGCTCCCTATTTGGGGGGCTCCTGACATTTGGGGCAAGAAAAACTGAAGTAATGGCGTTGGCTGCCCGATGTTCATCGTGCATACAGCTGCAGTCATAACAGATGGGTTCTCCTGCTGTCAGGCGGGTCCTCGGTCGGCCGAATTCCATAGTCTAGGTCCGGCGTCGGTTGTCGTCACTTCTTCCCTGACGTCAGTGCGACAGGGGTATAAAAGAACCAGCCGACGCCATTTTCTTCAGTCTTTCTTGCCGCGCGGTGCCCGAAGCAGAAGCAGTTCGCAAGTGCTGGTCGGCCAGCTCCTGAAATTACAAAAATTTTGCAACCGAAGTCTTCTTGAAAGCTAAGTACCCCATTGGGGAAACTTTTCTTGCCTCAGACTGATGTCAGACAAAGTTAATAATTGTATTTCATGTGGGAAGCAAATACCGCATAAGGATTTCCATTCCCTCTGCATTCCTTGCTTAGGCCCAGACCGCAACGTCTTGGTCTGTCGTTTTTGTGCTACATTCAACAAACGCACCATTAAGCGTCGGGCGGAGTTTGCCCAGCACTATTTTGGCAAAAAATTTAACTATATTATGTCGTCGGATACTCCGACTCCAGTTTTGTCTAAAAAACGCAAAGATAAGGACCGACACACGAGGTCCGCGGCCTCTACCGACACCACGCCAAAGCCGACTACAGGTGGTCCGGTTCTCAGTGAGGCGCCTACGCAGCCCCTGCCTACTGACGACACTTCATTGGCGGTGTCTTCTGTGCCTGAGGTCGCAGGCTCCTCGGCCCACACCCCGACTACAGATACTGAAGCCACTCTTGGTGGTGAATCTCAAAATGTAGACAGGTCTGCCTCCCCTCAAGGTGTCTTCAGACCTTCCTCTTCTTTTTCCATCAAGGCTTTCACTAAGTCTAAAGCAGCCATGCATTCTAAGAGACAAGCTACACAGGGCCCTTCTCCAGGCCCCATGCCTAAAAACAGATGCTTAAAATGGCTGAGGATTTAATTACTCTTATCAGGGGTTCTCAACCCCCCCCCCCCCGGACAAAAGGCCCAGAGTGGAGGAAGAATCCCCCTCCTCTTACCAGGCCTCCATTATTTCAGAGCACTCTGATGAACAGGAACATTCTTACTCCCCTTTTGAAGATTCTGATGCAGAGGAGTCCATTCCCTCTGCCCCCCCCCCCCCCAGAGGATTACTCATTCGGGGAAACCTTGCATACCTTAAGGGAACACTTCCACTGGGAAGGCCAAGAGTACTCTGATTCCAAGAAAAGGCTTAGGGATTTTCTCTTGCTACCTCAGCACAGGCCTCTGGCTATACCTCCTGTCTTAGACATACTAGATGATGTGTACTCGGAGGCCTGCCTTAACCCGGATTCCTTACCTCCAGCCCCAGTCAAGCCTGACAGGTACTACTGGGTTCCTGACTCGCACCAATGTTTATACAAAAGCCATGCGGCTGATCCAGAAACTGTCTCACAGGGCCCCAAGGGAATTAAGGCCTCCACTGCTAAAAATCCATTACCTTCCGAGAGAGATTCCAGATCCTTAGAAAGGTGGGGAAAAAAGGTATACACCTCGGCCACCTTAACCATGAGGGCATTAAACTGCCAGTTCCATATGCTAAAGTACCAACAGTTTCTGTTATCACAGTTGAGAAGTAAAATGTCACAACCTGAACAAGCAGACTTGAAGAAGTTGCAGGATTTGATGCATAGTGCAGAACAAGTGGGTAAACATACCTTGCAATGTGGTTTTGATGCTCTAGAGGCCTCATGTAGAGCTGCTGTTACAGGATCAGTCATACGTAGACATGCCTGGCTCAAGGAGCAAACCTTACCAGATCATGTCAAAGCTAAATTACTAGATGCCCCTCTACAAAAGGATGTATTATTTGGTGTTAAAGCTGAGGAGGTATTAAAGAAAATGGAGGAAAAGGCTAAATCAATGCCAACAGTGAAAGATTTTCTACAGGTACAACCTCCACGTTTCAGTAGAAATTGGCCTTCCAAAAATTGGTCCTTTCCAGCCACGGACAGACCCCAAAGAGGTAGATACAGGCGCCCGAGGGGCAGAGGGCAATCTCAAGGATCGTTTAGAGGCAGACAATGGCAAGCTCCTACACAAAGAGGTGGTGAGGATAGTTTGCAGCCATTCAGAAAGCAAGCCCAATGACTTTCCCCTTTGCATGCCAAGCAAGGCTCAAATGGCAGCACCCTTAGGTGGAAAACTGGCATTATTTTCAAAAAATTGGCATATTGTCACAAAAGACAAATGGATCCTGGACATTATAAACAGAGGCTACAGATTCCATTTTCACACCCTTCCAAAAATGAGAGGCATGCCAAACCTGCCACACAGTCAAAGGGCAGAGACACAAAGACAAATTTCAGATCTCATGGACATGAAAGCTGTTCAAGAGGTACCTACTCATGAACAAGGTCAAGGTTTTTATTCCAGACTATTCCTGGTACCAAGGAAGGGAAAAGATTGGAGACCTATTTTGGACCTATCCATCCTAAACACATTTTTTACTCGTACCAAAATTCAAGATGCTCACATTATAGCAGCTTTTTCCCATGCTGGACAAGGTGTATTGGCTGGTAACATTGGACCTCAAGGAGGCATACCTGCATGTCCCAATCAGACAAAATTGCAGAAGATACCTCAGATTTCTTGCAGGTTCAACCCATTATCAATTCTCTGCATTGCCATTTGGCTTATCTACTGCGCCCTGAGTATTCACGAAATGCCTGGCATCAGTAATTGCCTACTACAGACTTCAAGGGATACAAATATACCCATATTTGGACGACTGCCTGATCCAAGCGGACAGCAAGCACATACTTCTGAAACATCTGGCTTTTGTAATAATGTTGTTGAATTCTCTGGGATACACAGTCAACAAAAAGAAATCAAGGCTAATACCCTCTCAGAAAATAATTTTCCTGGGTGCCAACTTGGACACAAACACTCAGATGGCCTACCTCACGCCAGAGAAGCAGGGCAACTAACTCAATACTTCAGAACACTAGCAAATTTCACCAGGCTGACTGCAAGGAAAATCCTGCAGGCTCTGGGATTCATGGCATCTTGCATCCTACTAATCCCATGTGCAAAGCTGCATATGAGGAAACTTCAATGGTACCTGAAAAACCTATGGTCTCAACACAGCCACAGTTTGGAAACAATAATACCACTAATTCCATGTCTTCAAAAGGAATTTCTGTGGTGGGCTCAAGCATGCCAAACAAACACAGGTCTCCCATTCTGCAAGCCTCAAGCAAATCAAGTCATCACAACAGACGCCTCGGACTACGCCTGGGGCGCACATGACAGATCGGTGCATTCAGGGCAAATGGTCCCAAAAAGAAAAGCACCTTCACATCAATCAAAAGGAAATGCTAGCAGTAATAAATGCTATTATAGCTTTCAAAGACCTTCTGCATCCAGGTCAACTATTGATAAGGACAGACAACACCACAGTAATGTGGTACATAAACAAACAGGGAGGAACCCATTCATACCCCTATGCAGGCTGGCCATGTCACTTTTGAACATGGCTCTGGAATTACAAATCGAACTTCAAGCACAGTACTTGCCAGGCAAGGAAAACACGCTGGCAGACAACCTAAGCAGAAATATGACAGATCCACACGAATGGAAGTTGCATCCTCAAGTTTTTACAGAGATAATTCAAGCATGGGGAAGGCCAGACATAGATCTCTTTGCCTCCCACAAAAATCACCAATTGACAAAATTCTGCTCAAGGACTTTTCATCCAAAGGCCTGGAGAGTGGACGCTCTCTCTTTCAGTTGGACAACAATGACAGTTTATGCCTTTCCACCTCTTCTTCTGCTGCCCAAAGTTCTATTAAAAACCAGAGCAGACAGACCAAAGATGATTCTCATTGCTCCAGACTGGCCAAGACAGCACTGGTACCCACTCCTGAGGAGCCTGACGCATTTTCCTCCATGGACCCTACCTCTAATGCCTCTTCTGACTCAGCACAGCTTCAAAACTCTTCACAGTCAGCTGAAAACACTCAATATGTCCGCATGGAAGATTCCTTAACATCACAACAGACCCTACTCTCCAAGGAGGTGCAGGATGTCATTTTGGAGGACAGAAGGCCGTCTACTAGAAAAGCTTACTCCGCAAAATGGAAACGGTTTTGTGCCTGGAATGAGAAAAAGGGCCAGAATCCTGGAAAACTGAATTTACCTCACATATTACAGTATCTAGCTGAGCTGCTAAGCAGTGGACTTTCATTCTCCTCCATCAAAATCCATGCCTCAGCCATTTCTGCAGAATACAACACTGATCCACCTTTATTCTCTCACCCTCTCTTAAGACAGTTCCTCAGAGGGGCTAAGAATATAAAACCCCCAAGGAAACAACCAATACCTGCCTAGGACCTCAATTTCATTCTAGAAAAGCTGACCTTGCCTCCTTTTGAGCCAGCTGCCTCAACAGATTTGCAATATTTGTCCTGGAAAACCGCTTTCCTTCTGGCTATCACCTCATCTCGTAGGGTATCGGAACTACAAGCCCTCATGGCTGTGCAGCCTTTTATCATCTTCCATCAGGACAGAGTTTCCTTACGAACCAACCCGTCCTTTATGCCAAAGGTGGTATCCAGGGTAGCTTTGAATCCGGCTATACACTTACCTACCTTTTACCCTAATCCTCAAAACAAAGGGGAGAGACTACTACATTCCTTGGACATCCACAGACAGCTGTGTTATTATTTGGACAGAACAAAGCCTTTCAGAAAATCAGAACAGCTCTTTGTGTCCTATGCTATAGGAGCTCAAGGGAAGCCAATTTCCAAACAGACAATTTCAAAATGGATAGCCCACTGCATACGCTTTTGTTACTCTTTTTATGGTAAAACTGTACCTGCAGGCATCGGATCTCACTCCACAAGGGCCACAGCTACCTCTGCAGCTTTCCTCAGAGGAGTTCCTACCAAAGATATTTTGGACACAGCCACTTGGAGTTCTGTGCATACCTTCTCCAAGCACTACCACCTACCATTATACTCCAAAACTAGAGCAGGCTTTGCCACTGCAGTCTTGCAGGGCATCCTGGCTCCTCTTAGTTCCACCTAGTGCCTACCACCCCTTTCTTAGCTTTGGGATTCTACCCATCTGTTAGGACTGCAGCTGTATGCACGATGAACATAGTACAGTTTTGTACCTACCATAAATGTAGATGTTCAAGTGCTAATACAGCTGCAGTCCAGGTTTCCCTCCCTTCTTCCCCTCTTGGGACAGGCCTTTTGGCTAACACCTCCTCATACAACCTGATTGGGGTATTCGTTTATGGTGTATTTGCTTGCAACTACTGTATTTTGATTATATGGCATTGCTTTATTACACAAATTTATGTATTGCCTTCCTTCTGGGGGCACCTGACATCTGGGGCAAGAAAAACTGAAGAAAATGGCGTCGGCTGGTTCTTTTATACCCCTGTCACACTGACATCAGGGAAGAAGCGACGACAACCGACGCCGGACCTAGACTTTGGAATTCGGCCGACCGAGGACCCGCTTGATGGCAGGAGAACCCATCTGTTATGACTGCAGCTGTATTAGCACTCGAACATCTACATTTATGGTAGGTACAAAACTGTACTTTTTTATACCCCTGACGATCTGACGTCAATCTTGAAGCAACAGCAACCAATGCAGAAATATTAAGTCTCTGGTATTCGGGCCGACTGAGGGCTACCTGCAGGCAGATAACCCAAGTGTGATGACTGAAACAGTGAATACACTTGAACATCTACATTTATGGTAAGTGTACACAACTGTACTTTTCTGTATACCTTCCCTCCCCTTCCTGCATTACCATGAGTCTTGAACCCGATCAGGCAGAACTCTTCCAAAATATTGCTAGTGACTCCCTTTTGGCCCAGACAGCATTGGTTCCCCCTTCTTTCTTACTTGGCCAGGGGCAATCACCACAAGTTACCTTACTGGGAGGATCTTCTCACACAAGACAAGTGGTCTCTTATCCATCCTCCAAATTGAAAAGTTTTTCTGACCTGGTTCCTGTATCACCATCAGGATCCCCTTTTCTCTGGAGGTTCCTCTGGTGCTCTCTTGTATGTGTGATCTGCTTCATGCTGAGTTAGCATATTCTTCAGTTAAAGCTCACCTGTCAGCAATTTCTGCTTGTCTGCCTTTGACTCCTCCTCTGGCCTCCAGATTGAGGTCAAGTAATTTCTTAAAGGCATCCTTCATATCAGGCCTCCCAGGAAGCCAATTCCACCTTCATGGGATCTTAGTTTCATACTTGAAAAATTGACTCTGGCTCCATTTTAGCCTGCTTCTTCAGTTTCCTTACAATATTGTACTTGGAAGACTGTTTGTTCTTTTTGTTCTCACTTCAGCCAAGAGTGTCTCTGAACTTTAGGCTGTCTTGGCTGTTCCTCTTTTCTTCCCTTTTGTGTGCAAGGTGGCCAGTGAGTTGTCCTTTAATCAATGCATTCATGTGACTTTTCATTTTTCTTCTCCGCAGTCTGCCACTAAGAAGGTTCTTCACACCTTGGATTTGTATAGACAGCTCAGATATTATTTGGATTAAACTAAAGTTATTCACAAAGCTGAGAAGTGTTTTGTTTCCTTTCATCCCAGATCTTTGTTTTTTGTTTCTCAGCAAACCATATCTTCCGGATATCTGAACCCATTTCTTTGTTGTTCTTTTCATGGTAAATGTCTTTCCTCATCAGTAAAGGCTCATTCTACCAAAACTGTTACCTCCTCTGGTGCTTTTTTCAAGGGGCTGGTTACCAATTCTTTTTGTGAGACTGCTTCTTGGTCCTGATTTCATACTTTCACCAAGCATTACAAGTTGGATATTATTTCAAGGGCCAGAGCTGGCTTTGTCATAGCTGTCCTGCCCGAGATTCTGGAGAGCTCTTCCGTGCCATCCTCCTCCCAGGGATCTTATTGAGCTTTTGTACCTCTCCCTTAGGTTATGCCAACTGCAACAGTGATATAGAAGGACATAGTACAGTTGTGTAAATTCTTACCATCACAGTAGATGTGCATCTCTCCATTGCTGCAGTATTTGCTCCCGCTGCTCTAGACTGTTCCTTTTTGCCCTCCTGGGGCTTTTTCAGTTCTGAGTGTGTGCGTCCGTATGTCACCTTAATGCCCTATGCCTTGCGAGGGGAGCATATTTGTGGTATATGACACCTATAAGTACTAAAGGCTTTGGTATACTGGCCAGATGTTGGGCTATGCTTGCAGGAGATCCCTTAGGTTATAAGTACTACAACAGTGAAGAGGGGAACATCTACTGTTATGGTAAAATTTGGCATAACTGTACTTTCTCTTTTCTTAGCTTGAATATGGACTACCCAGTTTTACTTCTGCCTCCAAGCGAAATACTGACACATTCCAGAACAATCTGTAACAGTATCTGCAGAGTAATTACATAATCCCCTCTCTCTGTGCACATCACTTTATCACCCAAGAAAAAGCCAAATGGCTACCCATAAATAAATGTCTAACCTACTGTTAGGATCCCAACTCTACAGACTACTCCAGCTCAAGACATTTACTCCCCTTGCAGCTAGACATCATGAAAAAAACTCCCAGTACAACCTGAGTCACTACCTACTCACAAGCCACTTTACTCTTATTACCAATAGAACCAAACTCCATAACACTATACATGCATTCTACTCTCAGGCACCTTACTCTTTGACAGGCTCTCCTCATCAATCTAAAGGAAATCAACACTTACTCCAAACTGAGAATGCATCTCAGAAAGCACAACCTCATCCAAGCCAAATGCTCTTGCTTCAACACAGGACATTTCACCTAACACATTATACATATCTCCTTTCCAAGTTTCTTCTCTTTTGGAATCACAGAAGATACCCACTTTAGAAATTGTGTATGTTGTGAAATTTGCTGTACTTGTTCACTAGAATGTACATATACAGTTTTCCTAGTCTGAATTAGTATGTTGCTGCTTACCTTTCTGCCTTTTATATATGTGAAATGCTTTGTATTTCACAAAGGCTGAGCCTGAAATTTGTCCATGTTGATGTCCTTCCTTATCACTGTTGCAGTATTTTTTTTTTTTTTTACATAAGGAAACTCCTGCTAAGGGTAGCCCAGCATCCAGCCAGTATACCAAAGCCTTTGGAATTTGTAGACTTCATATGTCACACTTATGCTCCCTGTGAAGGCATAGGGCATAAAGCTGATGTAAGGATGAATGTACCTCAGAACTTTGATGCCAGTCTGAACGCCATCATTGAACTTTGGTCTGAATGCTCCTTCTGTGCTGGTTACAGAGCCATATTTCAGTTAAATGCCCTTTTCAGGTTTCTTCTCATCTCTTCTCTTTTTATTTTGGTGTGTTTACATGTCATCCTGAAAGGTTTTTATTGCAGGATGTTCCTGGTTCTCGGGAAGAAAGGCATCTAGAGACCTATTCTGGACCTTTCTCAGCTCAATACCTTTCTAAAGGTCCCTTCCTTTTGGAGGATGTTCCTTCAAGCCCTGTTTCGTCTTTTTCTTACTGTGGCCTTCTTGGTATCACTGGACCTCAAGGATGCCTACCTGCACATTCCTATTCATCTCCTTTTTAGCAACTTTTTACGTTTCTCTGTTTCTTCTTGCTTTTTCAGTTCTCTGCTTTGCCCTTTGGCCTGTCTACTGCTCCAAAGATATTTACCAAATGCCACGCTCCTGTCATTTCCTTTTGGAAGATGGGAGGGTTCATATTTTTCCTTATGTAGACGACTTGCTCATTCAGGCTTCATCCCCGAGGTTCTGCTTCAGCATCTCTAGTTTACTCTTAGTTTATTACAAAGCCTGAGGTTTACCATAAACTTTCAGAAGTCAGTCCTGGTCTCTTCTCAGAATCATGTTTTTCTTGGTTGCAGGATCCAGACTACTCCCATGCTGTCATTACTGTCTCCACCCAAGGCCCTTTTTCTGATTGCCTTTTTTCAATGTCTTCTTCTTCTGGCTTCAGTCACATACAGGGATTTTCTTAAGGTTCTAGGATTTATGGCTTCCATCATTCCTATGCTGCCTCTAGCTAGACTCTTTATGAGAAAACTACAGTGATGCTTCGTCAGTATGGCTTCAACACAGTCATCCACTGGATTTCATAATTGTCTTCCTTCCATGTTTCAGACTTGAACTTCAGTGGTGGATTCATCAGCTTTCTCTAAACTCAAGGCTTCCTTTCCAACCTCCAGTCCCATCTCAGGAACTCTTTTTCTGATGCCTCCTACAGGGGGTGGGGATATTCCTTCAGTTCTCTAAAGGTCCAGGGTCTCTGGCCTGTTTATCAGAGGTCAGATCACAGCAATATCAGTGAGATGAGAAATCTGTTGTTTGCTCTTAAACCTTTCCATTCCCTTTTTCTTCCATGGCCTCTCAAGGTTTTTCAGGTAATACTACAGTGCTATGGTATATAAGCAACTAACAATTTACTAAGTTGAGCATAAATCCCTATGTCACTCGATGGGTTGCCAACTGGCTTACTGACAGAACCCAGACTGTAAAACTAGCCGACTTCAAATCCAGCTCCAGACAAGTGGAGTACCTCAAGGTTCTCTGAAGGTACAGGCCAACACTAAGGGGCTCTGGCTAACAAAGTTCGCAGATGACTGCAAACTGGTAGCCATTACTGAATACCCAAATGATGTGGATATTCTACTAAAGGTCCTTACAGAAACAGATGCTTGGTGCCGGAGCCATGGGCTCAAGCTTAATGCCAAGAAATGTATAGTTATTCCCTTTGGGAAAAAACATGTACCCATGAATTACCACATAGGTGGTAGTACACTAAACACCGAAAGTGTTATGAGAGACTTAGACACAGGTGGACAGTGGTCTCACGTTCGATAACCACATAGCCACAAAGTCAGGAAATCCTTCTATGTGGCACACCTCATCACTGAGGGCTTTTCATCCAGAAAAAAGGAGGTCATTGTCCCACTGTACTCATCCCTCATTAGACCCATTATAGAGTACAATGCCCCATTTGGGGTATGTATCTCACAAGACATCTGCAACAGCTGGAAAGGCTGCAGAAATATCTACTAAAAGAATCACAGGCTTAAAGCAGATGCCCTATCCTGACTGTCTAAAAAAAACTCCAGCTATACTCTGTGGCATATCGTCTACTCAGAGGCGATCTCTGCTTAACATACAAGGCCATGTCAAACCCTGAGCTGTTGGACATGCTCCACTTAAAGAAATCCCAATCCCTCAGAGCCACACGCTCCAGGGATCTAAACCTTGTCATCACAATGAACAAAACATGCTGGAGGGATAGGTTTCTGACCCAGAGACTCACCATACTCGAATAGACTTGCCCATATATGTCAAGCAGAGCGCCTCCTTGGCCCTCTTCAAAAGGAATCTTGACGATTGGATGGGAGATAGGAAATTCAACCCAGGGATCACGTCAGTCGCCCTGCTGGACAGGGGTTCAGTGAAATAAATGTTGTGGGAAGAAATATCCAGGGAATTGTTATGGCTAGGCTTGTATGGGACCTAGGGCCGATAGCCTAGTACCAACCTGTGAACCTACAAGGGGGGAACACAGTCCTACCTTCTTTGCAGGTTCGCTCTTCAAGTCTGGGATCTAGCTGTCCAGTGTCAAGTGACTTTCAAGGCTGTCTACATTCCTTCAGAGAAAAATACACTGGCAGACTCTCTGAGCAGGTCCAGCACACAGCCTCCACAAATGGATGCTTCACAGAGATGTGTTTTTGGTCATTGCCCATAGGTGGGGTATTCCACAGGTAGATCTTTTTGCCTCCCCTCTGAACCGACATCTTCCTCTTTTGTGTTCCAAAGTCCGAAGCCCCCTAGCTTGGAAGGTGGGCGCCTATCTTTTCCTTGGAATGGCATGTTTCTCTCTGCCTTCCCTCCCCTTCTGATTCTGAGGTACCTGCACAAGATCAAGCAAGGCTCCCCCAAAGTCTTGCTGGTGATTCCCTTTCAGCTTAGCGTTAGTTCCCCCTTCTTCACTTAGCCAGTGGAATCACCATAAGCTTCCTCACCAGATGGACCTTCTCACACAAGACAAGGGGTCTCTTATCTGTTCTCACTTGTTCACTCATCAGCTAACACTGTGGGTGATAGGGTTTTGACCCCTTTCAGGCACCTCTTTTCTGAGGATGTGCTTAGGGTTCTGCATGAGGCCAGGAAACCTACTACCAGGAAATCCTATTGTTTTCTGTCTGGTGCCTCTCTCATAACCAGGATCGCTTTTCAGTGGGGGTTCCTTTGGTTTTCTCTTATTTGTATGAATTGCTGCATGCTGGGTTAGCATTTCCTCAGATAAAACTCTCCTCGCCGCTGTTTTTGCTTGACTGCCTTTGCCTCCTCCTCCTGACCTCCAGGTTTGAGGTCACACAATTTCTTAAAGGCATATTTCATATCAGGCTTCCCAGGAAGCCTATTCTGCCTTACTGGGACCTCAGTTTTGTTCCTGAAAAATTGACTCAGGCTCCTTTTGAGCCTGCAGCTTCAGCTTCTTTGCAAAATTGTACTTGGAGGGCTGTTCTTCTTTTGGCCCTTACTTCAGCTAAGAGAGTGTCTGAACTCCAGCCCCTTGCGACTGTTCCCCATTTGTTAGTTTTTCACAGGGACAGGCTCTCTCTTCATATTAATCTTTTTTTTTATGCCCAAGGTGGTCCAGTGAGTTGTGTCTTAATCAGTCTTTTAATTTACCCTTGTTTTTTTCCTTCTCCGCAGTCTGCTAGTGAGAAGGTCTATCACACCTTGGATTTGCATAGGCAGCTCAGATATTTGGTTAAGACTAAAGCCATTTGTAAATCTGAGCAACCTTTTTATCTGATGTTGCCAATTTTCATTCATTCCTCAACATGTGGGGTTTGGATCTCCAAGTCTGCTACTTTTTTTTTTTATTACAGCTCGTAACTACTGTAAACTCTCGAGCTCCTCCTTTACCCATAATGCTTTAGTCCCCTTCCATAACTCTGATCTTGTTTTCTGCTTTTGTGTATGGACAATGGATGTGTAGTCACTTTTAGGTCTCAAACATTTGGTGAGTTATAAAAGATGTTCTTCGTGTTTCACTGTTGCAGTCATTACATTTGGGTAATCCTGCTGGCAGGTTGCCCTCAGTCGGCCTGAATTCCAAAGTCTTGGGTCCTGCTTCAGTCTTTCTTGCCACGAGGTGCCCAAAGCAGAAGCAGTTCGCAAGTGCTGGTCGGCCGACTCCTGAGATTTTCGTGTTGAGTTTCAGATCCGAAGTCTTCAATAAAGCCAAGTACCCCGTTGGGGAAACTTTTTTCTTGCTCCAGTCCGATGTCAGAAAAAGTTAATTGTATTTCTTGTGGGAAGCAAATACCTCATAAGGATTTTCATTCTTACTGTATTCCTTGCATAGGTCCTGATCACAATGTTTCTGGTTGTCCGTTTTGTGCTAGATTTAACCAACGCACTATTAAGCATCGGTATGATTTTGCTTTAAACTATTTTGGACGTCTATTTAATTATCCAGAAATGTCATCAGATAGCCATCCGACTACCGGAGTTCACAAGAAACGCAAAGGAAAGAGATAGACAACCGAGGCCCAAAACCAACGAAGCTTCTCCTAAGCCAGTCGCCGGTTCTCAGTGAGGCGCTTTCGCAGCCCCTGACGACCGCTACTTTAGAGTCGCAGGCCACTACCGACTCCCACATGGAGTCGGCCATGCCACTGGAAACTCAAGGTATTGGAGCCTCGGATATTATCCCTTCAGATGGGTCCAGAGCCACTGAGCAGGCACCGGCTACTGAGGGTGTATTCAAACCTAAACATCTTTACATCAAACCGACTTCAGCTTCACAGGCAAAGACTAAAGCACCTTCCAAAGCAAATAAACAAACTCGAGAGCCACGTGGTCAGGCCTCTATGCCCAAAAAACAGATGCTCAAAATGGCCAAAGACTTGATTACCTTGATCAGGGGTTCCCATCCCCCTCCTGATAAGAGCCTAGGCAAGAGACTGACTAATGAATCTTCAGGTAAGGTTTCCATTTCTTCTGATTCCTCTTCTGATCAGGAATATTCTCTTCCCCCCCTATGAGGATTCTGATGCTGAAGAATCTATACCTTCAGATTCTCCTCCAGAGGACTATTCTTTTGGGGAAACCTTACATACCACGTGGGAGCATTTCCACTGGGAGAGCCAAGATTTTTCAGAATCTAAAAAGAGGCTCAGAGATTTCCTCTTACTACCTCAACACAAGCCACTAGCCATCCCACCTGTGTTAGACATTGTAGATGATGTGTTTTTGGAGTTTAGTCTTACCCCTGACTCCTTACGTCCAGCTCCTGTTAAGCCTGACAGATTTTACAGGGCTCCTGACTCTCATAAATTCCTTTTTAAAAACCCTGCTGCAGACCCAGAAACTATTTCTCAGGGTCCCAAAGGAGTTGAGGCTTCCGCTGCAAAAAACCCTACCCCTCTGACAGAGATTCTAGGGCACTGGATAGATGGGGAAAAAAGGTTTACACATTTGCTACCTTGGCTATAAGGGCCTTAAACTGTCAGTTTCATATGCTCAAATATCAGCAACATGTCATGGCATTGCTTAAACAGAAAATGTTGTTAAACTCTGAATGTGCAGAAAATAAGGAAATGCAGGATTTATTGCATGTAGCTGAGCAAGTTAGAAAGCATAATTTCCAGTGTGGGCTTGATTCTTTAGAGGCCTCCTGCAGGGCTGCAGTTACAGGTTCTGTAATTAGGAGGCATGCTTGGGTAAAGGAACAAAATCTGCCTGATCATGTTAAAGTTAACTTATTAGATGCACCTTTGCAGCATGATACTTTGGTTGGTGTTAAGTCAGAAGCGGTGTTAAAGAAAATGGAGGACAAAGCTAAGTCTATGCAAACGGTCAAAGATTTCTTACAAGTACAGCCACCTAGGTTTAGTAGACACTGGTCAACAAAGAATTGGTCCTTTCCTGTGTCAGACAGACCTCAAAGGGGCAGATCCAGATGCCCTAGAGGCAGATCCCAGACGCAAGATTCATACCGCACAAAGAAATGGGGGGATTCTACCTCCAAAGTTGGAGAAGACAAATCACAACCATACAGGAAACAGTCCCAATGACTTCCCCCTGCCTGCACCAAGCACTTATCTCCTGGCAGCACCCTTAGGGGGAAAATTAGCTCTTTTTTCACAAAATTGGCACATTATAACCCGGGACAAAAGAGTCCTAAATATCGTGTCACAAGGCTACAAGTTCCATTTCCATACCCTGCCAAAGGCAAACGGCTGGCCAGATCTGCCAAAAAATCAATGGGCAGATGCACAAAAACAAGTCTCATCCCTCATGGACATGGGGGCCATTCAACAAGTACCAGAGCAAGAGCAGGGACAAGGATTTTACTCAAGACTGTTCTTGGTACCCAGAAAGGACAAGGCCTGGAGGCCAATACTGGACCTATCTATTTTAAACACATTCCTGGATATACCAAAATTCAAGATGTTGACTTTCCAGCAGCTTCTGCTCATGCTGGGCAGGAATGCTTGGCTTGTGACTTTAGACCTAAAAGTGGCATACCTGCATGTCCCAATCAGAAAAATATGCAGAAGATACCTCAGATTCAAAGCTGGTTCAATGCATTACCCATTCTCTGCACTGCCCTTTGGCTTATCTACTGGGCCCAGGGTCTTTACAAATTGCCTGGCACCAGTAATTACATTCTGCAGACAAAGAGGAATACAAATATATCCTTACTTGGACGACTGTCTAATTCAAGCAGAGAACAAGGACATTCTTCTACAGCATCTGGCATTTGTGAAAAGATTTCTAACATGCCTAGGGTACACAGTCAACGAAAAGAAATCAAAACTAGTACCCTCTCAAGAGATAATATTCCTGGGTGCAAGCTTAAATACAACTGCCCAGATGGCTTATCTCACACCAGACAAACAAAGGCAACTGACTACCTATTTCAAAATGTTGGCAACAAAGGCACAGTTATCTGCAAGAAAAATTCTGCAGGATTTGGGCTTCACAGCATCCTACATCCTACTAATTCCATATGCAAGACTGCATATGAGGAAACTTCAATGGTACCTAAAAAGTGTTTGGACTCAACATTGCCACAGCCCGGAAACTATGATTACTCTCATTCCCTGCCTGCAACAGGAGTTTCGATGGTGGGCAAAGGCTTGTCACCAAAACAAGGTACAGCCATTCACATTACCCCTAGCTAGGCAGACACTAACAACGGATGCATCAGATTATGCCTGGGGGGCTCACCTGGCAGGAAGATGCATTCAGGGCACATGGACCTCAAACCAAATGCATCTACATATCAATCAAAAAGAAATGCTAGCAGTTCAAAATGCCCTCAGCCTTCAAGGACCTGCTTCATCCAGGATAACTACTGATAAAGACAGACAACACCACGGTCATGTGGTATATAAACAAGCAGGGGGGCACACATTCTTACTTCCTTTGCAGACTAGCCATGACTTTGTGGGACACAGCATTTGACTTAATAAGTACATCTGTAGGCACAATTCCTGCCAGGAAGGAAAAATACTCTGGCAGACAAACTAAGCAGAAACCTCATGGATCCCCATGAGTGGTACCTGGACCCACAAGTATTCAGCATGATAACAAGAAAATGGGGATGCCCGGACATAGATCTATTTTGCCTCCCCTCACAACTATCAACTAAAAAGATTCTGCACAAGGAATTATCACAGACAAGCATGGAAAGTAGACGCCCTATCTTTCAGCTGGAAAAACCTATCAGTATATGCATTTCCCCCTCTGCCTCTCCTCCCCAAGGTACTCCTAAAGGTCAGACAGGAGAAGCCAAGTATGATACTGATTGCCCCAGACTGGCCCTGCCAGTACTGGTATCCAATACTAAGGAGCTTGTCTCAATGCCCATCTTGGACCTTACCTCAAATACCTCAGCTACTGTCCCAGCAAAACAGTCAGATCCTACACAGCCAACTCAGAACTTTAAACCTGACAGCATGTCGAATAATATAGACATACAAAACACACCTCTCAGTAAAGATGTGATGGATGTCATTTTGGAAGCCAGAAGGCCTAGTACTAGAAAATCTTATGCTGGAAAATGGAAGAGATTCTGTGCTTGGAACCAGGCACAAGGAACTGATACAGCTGTGCCAAATATTCCTCAGATTTTGCAATACTTAACTGAGATGCTGGACAAAGGCCTATCTTTTTACCTATTAAAATTCATGCCTGTGCCATTTTGGCTCATTACAATGTAGAGCCACCAACCTTTTCTCATCCCTTATTAAAGCAGTACCTCAGAGGAGCAAAAAAATTAAGACCTCCAAGGAGATCACCAAGGCCTGCATGGGACCTCAGATATGTCTTGGGAAAACTCACCCTGCCTCCTTTTGAGACAGCGGCTACTGCTGATATAAAGTGTTTATCTTGGAAAACAGCTCTGCTCCTAGCAATAACTTCTGCAAGACAAGTTTCAGAGCTACAAGTGCTCATGGCTGTGGAACATTTTTTTATCCAGACAGGGTCTCTCTGAGGATAAACCCAACATTTATGCCTAAGGTGGTGTCCAGTGTGGCTCTCAACCAAACTATTCACCAGCCAACCTATTACCCAAATCCACAGAACAAGGGGGAGAGAATTCTGCATTCTTTGGACGTACACAGACAGCTTAGATTCTACTTGGACAGAACCAACGTTTTCAGAAAGACAGACCAATTACTAGTGGCATATGCAGCAGGATCACAAGGAAAGGCTATCTCAAAGCAGACTATTTCAAAGTGGATAGGCCACTGCATTCATTTCTGCTATGTACACCATGGTAAGCCAGTACCTAAGGGCATTAGGCCACACTCTAACAGAGCTGCAGCCACTTCAGCAGCCTTTCACAGGGGAGTACCTACCAAGGACATTTTAGTGGCTGCTACTTGGAGTTCAGTGCACACCTTTACAAAGCATCTGCCATTTTACTCTAAATCCAGGGCAGGCTTTGCCACTGCAGTTCTGCAGGGCCTCATAGCCGCTCTTAATGCTGTTTAGCTCCAGCCTCCCAACCTTAGCTTTGGGACTCTACCCAAATGTAATGACTGCAACAGTGAAACATGAACATAGTACAGTTGTGTACACTTACCATAAATGTAGATGTTCGAGTGTATTCACTGTTGCAGTCCAGGTTACCCACCCGCCATTCCCCTTTCTTCTGATGCAACCTATCTTTCCTTCTCTGATTTATACAACCTATGTGGTGTATTTGCTTGTAGATGAAGGTAAAGTTTATATTGGTGCATGTATTTATATATATATATATATAAATTTTGGCTACCCTTTTAGGGGGCACCTGACATCTGGGGCAAGAAAAACTGCAGAAAATGGCGTCAGCCACATCTTTTATACCCCTGACGACCTGACGTCAGGGAAGGGGTGACAACAGCCAATGCAGGACCCAAGACTTTGGAATTCAGGCCGGCTGAGGGCAACCTGCCAGCAGGATTACCCAAATGTAATGATTGCAACAGTGAATACACTCTAACGTCTACATTTATGGTAAGTGTACACAACTGTACTTTCTTTTTCCTCAGTGTTGTATCTTTCTAGTATATTTCTTTTTATACTTTTTATCTTTATATATAGCCTCCCTTATCCCTACGCATTTTTTTCTGCGCATGTTGATACCATTATTGGTAATTTTTTCCCCCCAACTGTCCTTTATACCATTGCAGTAAACCTTTCTAAAATTGTTAGTAGTTTTTCCTTTTCTTTTTCTTCATACAAAAAAAAAAACATTTTAATATAATGGCTGAAAAACCATTGTTGTTCAAAAAGTGTAAATGCAGGCACAAGATTTCTTTGTCTGATGCCCACGACTCCTGTATCTACGTCTCCTGACTACTTTTTCAGTCACTGGCTGGAGCTCAGACCAGAAAGAGTTGAGAAAACCACTTCCTGAATCATCTGGATCTCCCACTGCTTCTTCTTATCTGAACAAAGAGCCAGCCCAGAAGATTTTGAAACGGTCGGATCCAAAGACCAAATCCTCTTCTCCAACTACTTCTGACACAAGGTCTGCCTCATCAAATCTGTTTTTCTCAGAACCAAAACAGCTACCCTGGACCTGGTCCCCTCAGTTACCTTCCCCCCATTTTAGAGAGGTACTAACACTTCAGATCTTCATCTTTAGGTTAGCCTTCCATTCTTCCAGGAGTCTTACAGAGGCAGATGTGGATAGAATGATGAGGAAGTTTCTCTCAGCGCAGCTATAGATGGGAGTTCTCCCAGCTCCTGCTCCTTCAGTTCAGGAGAACTTCACCAGTATTACTCCACCCATCTTGGCTCTTTCTCCAATCCATCCTTCATTTTCGGAGCCCTTGGATCCAAGCCTTCTGGGACTGTGTGTATTGGATCTAAGATAGTTGTAACTTCAGCTCTAATACTTTTTCGGAAAGTGTCTGAGCCAAAGCGCCATTGTCGACTTTTAGGTGCTAGAGTCTACTCGGAAGCTGTCAGAGCCTTCTCTGTCCCTTTAGGCTTCGACAGTTGGCAGCTTGGCTCCAGCTTCCTCCTGGAGTGGGCTGCCTTCAGGTCAGAGGGAGCCGATGGCCTGGAAGCATGTCTTCTCGGCTCTGTCAGCTTTCTTCTTCCCAGGACATTCTGCCTTTGAATTAGTAGAGAAAGTATTTTCTTCTAGACTTCAGACAGTTCCACTCCACTTGGATCTTCCATCTGGTTCCCAGATGTCTTTGTGCTGTGACCCTCATCATTCTAACCCACAGGGACAGCCAGACCAAAGTCTCCAGGCCACCCAGCAGGGTATCCTTATATCTTCCAATACTTCTCCAGAGCACCCCACTAAAGAAGTCCCTAGGAAGAGACAGTGCAAGAGGAGGCACTTAACTTCCCTCAGAAGTCAATCACAGAAGACACTGATTTCGATGAAGGGGAATAGTCCCCAAGATTACCACCTGATGACATCTCCTTTGGAGACATTTTGGAGATCCTTAAGTAAAGGGTGGTTGATCTACTGATAGCCCTTCCCAAGAGGAATCAGTATTCTGGAGGCATTTGGGTCTGGCCCATATACTTCTGGGTGACTCTGCTTTCCGACGAGCTCATTGAGTTGACCTCTCGGTAGGCATGGAAAGAATCTGATTCTGTTGAACCAATCCCCAAGAGACCATTTAGGATCCTGGCACCACCAAAAGGAAAGAGCTTTGGAGCAAGTGTGTTACTAGTAGATGCCATGGTCATAGTGGCTGTCACAAAGAAAAAAACTCACAGAGCAGAGTTAATCTGTTCATCTCCCTTACAGGGAGTCAAGTGCAATGGACAGATTTGGAAAGTGTGTTTACGCTTCAGTGACTTTTGCACTTGGAGCACTGAACCTTTTGGCGCACTTCACAGGGGTTTGATTAAAGAACTCTTTAAATCCCTCCCAGGAGCAATAACTGCTGACGCACAGACTTCCATTGCATCATAGTTGGCTACCTTAAAGTACATTACTAATTCATATATAAGGCTCATTTCACATGCAGCTGAAGGTACCTCAAGGGCACCGGGTTTGGCCATTTCCATTAGGAAGCATATGTGGATGCGCCTGTGTGATTTTGTGGAGCCCTTCAAGTCCTCCTTTGTCAATGCACCTTTTGACAACAGTTCTTTGTTTGGTCCTAAAGTTAGGCACACACTGTTTGTGACAGCAGGTTGGTAAGACCCAGTCAGCAGTGGCTGAATGTTTTTCAACTCTTCAAAGAACCTCCTGTGGGAATCGAGGTGGTTGGAAACTGTGGTTCAGAAAATCTCAGGGTATTTTCCATGATCCATGTGGCGATAGTTCTCCCAGGGGTGGGTGTGGGTGGGGACTCTAATGGAAGACTCCTCACATGTGGCTGAGGAGGCCTGTAGTACCAGGGGTCCAGAGATTCCTTCTCTGACAGACCCTGTTAGCACTCCTGAAAGGAGGCCCGATTGTCCACCTCTGGAGGCAGTGGGGGGGGGGGGTCGTTTATCCCTGCACCAGAGAACCTGGCTAGAGATTACAGAAGATACATGGGTGCAGAGGATTATGTCCAGAGGTTATACAATTCCCTTTTCCGTACTCTCCCAACAATGAACAGTATTCCTAATGTTCCACCCAGTCAGAGGAAATAGCAGCTCTAGAAATAAATAAATAAAATGCTGCTCAAAAAAATCATCCAAAAGACCCCCCTGACCAGAAAAAATCCAGAACTTAACTCAAGATTCCTTTTTAGTACCAAAAAAAAAAAAGCAAGGGACTGGAGACCAATTTTGGATCTCGGAAAACTGAACAAATCCAGTTCAGTATACAAAGTTCTGGATACAAGGATGACAGGATGTGCTCATTAAATCTTCAGGATGTATACTATCACATAAAAATGAGCAGGCGATCTAGAAGATACCTGCACTTCTGACTAGGAGCCAGTCATTACAGATTGAGAGCGCTGCCATTTGGTCTCACCACAGCCCCCCCCCCCCCAGGTTGCTCACCAAATGCATGGCAGTAGTAGTAGCAGCTCACTTATTTCCTTGCCTGGATGACTTATTTTTTATCCCCCCCAGCAGGCATCTACTGATCAAAACAAGAGATATGAAGTACTCTAGTTGTGCTCTCACCTAAGCATTACAATCAGTCTCAACAAATCTCAGCTAGAACTAATTTAAGTGTTAGAATTCATAGGAGCCTTGTTTAACACTGTATCAGTGACAGCCTCTCTTCCCCAGCCAAGGGTAGAAACTGTTAAATTTCAAATTAAAAAGATAAATTAAAATTCTTCACTGTCAGCCCAACTGATTCTAAATGCTTTATGGTCTATGCCTGCTGTCATAATTCTGGTTCCATTGACAAGATACCATATGTGAATGCTTCAATGGGCTCTGGCAACTCATCCTTTTGTCTACCCAGATCAAAATAACCCAGGCAAGTAAAAGGCATCTCAGAATGTGGATTTGCTCAGAACAGATTTTTACAAGGCCATGCTTTCATACTTCTCAGCCCAAGGCCATAGTGACCATGGATGCATCCCAATGTGGGTGTGGGCACTTCCTGGGAAAGACAGTCCAAGGCATCTGGTCCTCAGAGGAGGCGAACATGCATATCAATGTCTTGGAAATGAGAGCAGTTCTTTTAGCATTTTAAGCCTTCTAAGACACTTCCTTCAGGAGCTATTGCGATTCAGGCAGGCACTATGTCCATAGTCTGGTACATCAACAAACAAGGAAGAACCAGATCTTATCCCTTATGTCTCTGTGACTGTGGCAATGGGTGATCTCATCCAATTGATTTCTGATAGCAAGGCAGATTCTATGGAAATTCAATGTGATAGCAGACAAGTGAGCAGGTCCATCTTATTGCCTCATGATTGGTCTCTCAACGAGAAAATTGTGGAGAAGATATTCCACCAGTGGGGCCAGCCATGCTGTACCCTCTCTGCGTCACCCTTCAACAAGTGCAGCAGGTTCTTTGCCCTGATCCTCCCTACCAGGTGAGTCACCAAGAGACACTTTTGTCCACGATTGCCGCCCTCCAACTCTAATCCCCAAGTTTCTTGAGAAAGCATCTCGATTGAAAAGCACAGTCATCCTCATTGCCCCTTATTGGCCTCATTAGATTTGGTTCCCCTTCCTTTGACCTCATCTGTTTCATCCTTCTTGGATCCTGGATCCAATTCCAGACATTCTGTCTCATCTGACAGATGATTCACCCAGACATTTTGGGCCTAAAGTTGACTGCATGTTTTTTCTAATTCTGTTGATAGCTAGACAACCCAGGCTCTCCTCTCCTATTCATCACATCCTTTTGTCTTCCCAGAAAGCTTCCACTAGGAGGATTTACAAAACTAAATGGGAAAAACTTGTTTAGGTATAAGAGAAAGACACTGATACCTTTTCAGTGCCAGTACCCAAGGTTCTTGAATTTTTGGCTACTGTTTTTTTAATTAAGGGTCCAGTTAATCAGCAGATAAAGTACAATTGGCTGCTACTTCTGATTTCCATGTCTGAGTTAAAATTCTTCCTTTGCTTCATTGCGACTTTGTAAGGCATTTATAAAAGGAACCTTTTTACTGAAACCTCCCTTTAAATATCCTACTCCACCCTGGGATTTGAACTTAATGTTACAAGCCCCAACTCCATCACCATTTGAGCCAGCTGCAAAATGTGAATTCAAGTTTTAATGTAGAAAACAATATTTTGGTAGACATTACACTGGCTAGGAGAGTTTCAGAACTGCAAGCCTCATCTTCTAAACCTTATTTGATTTTTCATAAAGATAGTGTCCTTACGGACCAATCCATTCTTTCTTCCTAAGGTGGTGTTAGGATCCAACATTAATCAATCAACCTTCCACACTTCTTTCAAAATTTCTCCAACAAAGGGGAATGCATTGTACCAAAATTTGCAAACCAACTATAGAATTAAAATGCAATACGGCCAGTGACAAAACGAACAAACTACACCAAAGTGATAAAATTTATTGTCAGCAAAGACGCAGTACACTGTTCAGCACTCTATGGCCTCGGCTAAAGAGCCTTCTAGGAGTTAACAAGCAGAAAAAGACATAATTAAATAAGCACACCAATTAATACCAATAAAGTTATTATCCAATAGAAACATTCAATTGCAAAAGGGCTTTCCAAGTACATTCCCTGTTCAAGCCCTTGGGTATCAATCTATCATACTTAAGAATAAAAATTATTTCTTTAAATAACAATTTATTCTTCAACACAGAAGCATTCTATGTATGGATTTGTTCCAGTATACATGCCTTTAAATCAGTAAATTGCCCCCCCCCCCCCCCAAGCACCATATTATAGTGAACAGCTTTGGAGTTTTCACACTTCTTATTTTTAATGTCTCTGATATGATCCTGCAGTCTTACCTTAAATGATAGTTTTGTTTCCCCTATATAAAAAAGGCCACAGGAGCAAGTCAGGGCATACACTACTCCATTTTTAGTGCAAGTATAATGTGCTATGGGACTATGTTTTACACCATTAATCTTATCAAAACTCTTAACAGCATGCTTGCATACTGAACAATTTCCACAAGCAACTGTACCCAAGGTCTCTATCACTCTAGTGGGACCTTCCATAGGTGCAGAAAAAAAAAGGCTATGAACCAGCATGTCTTTAATGCTTTTACCTTTCTTAAAGGATATCAAAGGAATTCTATATAAATTCTTAACGCAACTTTTTCCCTTAAGAAGAAAAGACCAGTAATATTTAATATTAACTATTTCCTGACTCAACAGATTAAAAACTGCTACAAAATAAATGTCCTCCCATTCCCACATTCAAGCCTATCTGAAGTATTATTACAGCAAATATTTTCCTTACTAACAGTCCCATGTCTACCCTTATCCACCTAAAGCAATTTTTTCAAGGAATTCATAATTAGTTCCTCACTATACCCCCTGTGTTGTTATATTATTGGTCTTTTCATAAAGGATTTAAGGGGACTTCTCTGGGTTCTGTCCATTATCTTCTTAGGGTATTTCATGGTCTGGAAATCTTTTCCCCTTTTTGTGGGCATTCCTGAGCCCCTTCAGGAAAAGTTGCCCTTCCTTCCAGCGGTAATTCGGGATCTTTTGACTCTGGGAACTATTCAGGGAGTTCCATTTTTCCAAAGGGGTTTACTCCAGCATGTTTTTGGTGCCCAGGAAAGAGGTCACTTAAAGATCTATTCTGGACCTCTCTCATCTAAACACTTTTCTGAAGGGTCCCCTCTCTTTGAAAAATGTTGTCCCTTCAGGTTTGTTCCTTCTTCTCATTCCTCATGATTATCTGGTGTCTCTGGATCTCAAGGATGCTTATCTTCATATCCCGATTCATCCCCTTTTCAGGAAGTTTTTACATTTCTCTGTTGCTCCATGGCATTTTCAGTTCTGCTTTGCTCTTTGGCCTTTCTACTGCCCCAAGGGTATTCACCAAATGTCTCGCTCCTGTGATTGATTTTTGCAGGCTAAGGCAGATGCAAGTCTTTCCCCACTTGGATGACCTCCTGTTTCATGCATCCTTTGTAGAGACTTTACTGCAAAATCTTAATTTTCCTTCTCCCTTCTGCAGAGCCTGGAGTTCACTATAAATTTCAAAAAGTCCTTTGACGCCTCCTCAGGATCATGTCTTTATGGGGTGCAGGGTCCAGACTGTTCCTGTGCTGGCTTCCCTGCCTCTTCGCAAGGCCTTAACTCATTTTTCAATCCCTTCTTTCTCTGACATCAGTAACAACAAAGGAATTTCTGAGAGCTCTGGGGTTCATGGCTTCCACCATTCCTATGCTCCCTTTTGCCAGACTCCACATGAGAAAACTTCAGTGGTTTCTAAAGTCAGTTTGGCTTCAGCATTCTCATCCCCTCATTTTTTTTTTAGTTCCTTTTCTTCCATGTCTCAAGCAAGAACTTCAGTGGTAGATTCAGAGGTTGACTCACAATCCCAGGGTTCCCTTTCATCCATTTCTTCCCTCTCAGGGGCTGTTGATAGATGATTTAGATGTGAGATGGGGAGCAGCTAAAGATGCAGAAAGTCTGGTCAAACCTCATCAACAGAAAGACCATATCAACGTCAAGGAGATGAGAGCTCTTCTGCTGGCTCTTCAGCCCTTTTGTCATCTCTTCTCCCCCAGGACCTCTCAAGGTGTTTAGAGACAATACCACAGTGGTGTGTTATGTTAACAAATAGGGGGGGCAAGGTCATATCTTCTTTGCAGGTTGGCACTCCTAGTGTGGGAACTACCTATCCAGTATCAAGTGATACTTCAGGCAATTTACATTCCCTCAGGTCAAAATATTGGGGCAGACTGTGGGAGCAGGTCCATAACTCAGTCAAACAAACAGATCCTTCACAGGGATGTGTTTCTGGACATTGTTCAGCAGTACTTCTCAAATGGATCTTTTTGCCTCCCTCTGAACAGACAACTTCCTCTATTTTGTTCCAGAGTCCCAGGTCCTCTGGTTTGGAAGATGGATGCCCTTTCTTTATGCTTTCCCTTCCCTTCCCTTCACCTCATTCCCAAAGTCCTGCATAAAATACAAAAGGATGCTCCCAAAATCTTGTTGGTGACTCCCTTCTGGCCAAGACAGCATTGTTTCCCTCTTTTGCATTTAGCCAAGGGCAATCATCACAAGTTATCTAACAGGGTGGACGTACTCCCACAAGACATGGAATTTCTCGTCCATTCCCACCTGTCCACTGTTGAACTGACACTGTGGGTGATAGCTTTGTGATTCCACATATAGCCACCTTTTTTCTGAAAATGTACTTAGGGTCCTGCAAAAGGCCAGGAAACCCGCTACTAGGAAATCCTACTTATCCAAATGGAAGATTGCTTGGTGCATTTTTCGTAACCTGGATCCACTTTCTGTGGATGTTCCTTTAGTTGTCTCCAATCTGTGTGAAATGCTCAATGCTGGGTTGGCTTATTCTTCTGTTAAGGCCCACTTACCAGCTATTTCTGCTTGTCTGCCTTTATCACCTCCTTTAGTTTCTAGATTTGAAGCTAAGCAGTTCCATAAAGGCGTCCTTTATATTAGGACTCTCAGGAAGCCTGTTCCTCCTCCCTGGGCTCTTAATTTTGTTTTAGAAAAATTAACCCAGGCTGAGCCTGCAGCTTCAGCTTCCTTGCAACTTTGCTCTTGAAAGACTGTTCTGTTAGTCCTTATTTCTGCCAGATGGGTGTCTGAGCTTCAAGCCCTAATGGCGTGTCCTCCTTTTCTGGTGTTTCATAAGAACAGGGTGTACCTTTGTACTAATCCTCCTTTTATGCCCACGGTGGTGAATGAGTTTTCCCTTAATCAATCTATTCATTTGCCGACTTTTTCCCTTCTCTGCAATCTGCCAGCGAGAAGGTGCTCCACACAATGGATGTGCATAGACAACTCAAATTTTATTTCAATAATACTGAGACTTTTCGTAAATTTGATCAGCTCTTTGTTTTGTTTTATCCTAGGTCCTTAGGATTGGCTGTGTCCAAGCAAACTATTTCTTCTTGGATTTCTAAAGCCATTTCTTTTTTTATTCCTTTCATGGTAAGAACCTTTCTGCTTCTGTTAAGGCTCATTCTAGTAGAGTTATGGCTTCTTCTGGTGCCTTTTCAAGGCTTTGGATACCTCTATTTTTGAGGGAGCTACCTGGACTTCTGTGCATACATGTACCAAGCACTATAAGTTAGATGAAATTTCCAGAGCTGCTTTTGCTAGGGCCATCCTTCATGGATTCCTAGAAAGCTTTTCTGGTCCTTCCACCTCCCTCTCTCCTTCCTGACCTTTGGTACACTCCCTATTGTTGTGAATACTGCAACAGTGAAATGAAAGGACATAGATGTCCTTCTCTTCACTGTTGCAATATTCACTCCCCCCTTCCCTAGTCCCTTTCTCTTCTGGATGTGCTGATTACCTGTATTCTCCGTGGACTTGGACTGGTATTCCTGCTGGGGCTCTAAGCTCTGAGGATAGTATATCCTGATGTCACCTTTGTGCCCTACACTACAAGAGGAGCATATGTGTGACATACAGCGGACCTTAAAGCAACCTGAAGGCTTAGATTTACTGGCCAGACATTGTGATGTCCTTGGCAGGGGACATCTACCACTATGGTAAGATCTTATGCAACTGTATTTTGTGTTTTTGGATCTTTTCTACTGTTTTTAAAAACGTTTTAATTGTATCTTTCTAGTGGTTGTCTGTGATGTATAAAGCAATTGTATTATTTTTCTGTATCTGATGATACTTGGTATTTTGGCCTGTTCAGCCCTTTGTAGATGTTTGTATTTTGAAGTTGCCATGTGTTTTAGTATGAAATGCTTGCCATTGTTTTGTGTTACTATTTTAGGTACTGTTTTTAAATGGTCACACACAAGTCTTCCCTCAGTCTGATCTCAGGCATCATACTTTTTAAGTACATTATGCTATTATTGTAGTGATTTTTAAGTGTTGATAATGTGAAATCCAGAATTGGGTCACTGGATATTTCCCAACCTGAATAGCACCAAAGCCTGGCCTTGCTGTATTGCAGAATATATGAGGACATCACAGTATGTACACTGTTGGATATCAACAAAGTTATACGAAATAATACGTTTCTTAAAAAGGACGTTACTATTTTACAGTTTAAATTTATAATGTATGCTTTGACTACATAAACATGGAAGATATGAAATTTTCACTGTTTGGGAGCTGGATGTTACCAGAAAGAATTGAGAATTACTGTGTCATTTTCATGTTGATCATTGTGTTGTATGTGGCGCACCTCAGTGTTTACCTGCTGAAGTGATAATTGAAGGAAAAGTGTTAACATATCTTTTCTTCATATACTTGTAAAACTTTTCACTGTCTGGAATATCTGAGATGTACTGAAAGATGTCGATTATTCTGCTTTTACATTTTGGATATTTTATTTTCTTATCCTTTTAAATTACTAGTGTCAAGGAAGCATGGCAAGTTGATTGGCTTTTTGCGAAACTTCATGAAGTCACGTCCCAGCAAGCAAAAACTAAAGCAGCAAGGCATCTTAAAGGAACGTGTCTTTGGCTGTGACCTTGGAGAACACTTGCGAAATTCTGGAAATGATGGTATGCTTATATGAAGTACTCCAGCACAAGAATATTGTATTCAAGAGTTGAATGTTTACTTTGACTCAAGTATGAGTAATA
Organism: Protopterus annectens; assembly: GCF_019279795.1. Taxonomy (NCBI): domain Eukaryota; kingdom Metazoa; phylum Chordata; order Ceratodontiformes; family Protopteridae; genus Protopterus; species Protopterus annectens. The sequence continues at coordinate 918,736,583 of NC_056741.1, forward strand.
TTTAATATAGGAAGGATCTGTTCGCTATGTTTCTAGGCATGTATTTTGAGTTTGTATGGTAATGGCTGAAGATAAGTTTTGTAATGTCTGTCTGGATACTGCATTCAGTTTACTCTTACTGCTGTCACTGAGGTCTGTTATCTCAAGCACAGGTATGTCAGACTTTATATTGCTTCTGCTGACACGTGTGGGGACTTCAGCTTCCATTTGGTAATTGCTGTTCTGACTATTATGTAAGTATATATCAGCAAGTCTTTTTTCCAGTCTTGACTAGGAATCTAACTGGAATGCACCTATGAAATAGAGACTCTTATTCAGTCTTAACTTACCTTCCCAGATGTCTATGAAAACTGTGTCTAGTTCTTGTTTATCATGTCCATCTTCAGGCAACTCCAAAATTTCTTTTCCCAAGTCCCCATTTCTCCTGTAAGGCAACACAACTATAGATCAGAAGATCATAGGAATGTACATGGCGGGTATTTCGCAGTATCAGAGTACTTATGCAGGCATTTCCAAGTCAAAATTTTAAACCTTTGAGGCGCGGTTGCTTATTTGGGAGCTGCAAAAATATAATCTGATGATGTTAATCTTCCTATTCATCACTAATGGGAGTCGGCCTAATACCAAGCTCGCGTACAGCAAAAACTCTCGAGCTAAGCTGCTACCCACAGTGCCCTTCTCTCAATTAACCATGATCTCATTTGCCGTGCAGCCATATAGCAGCATTTCGCTGAGCTCTCCAGCTGTCATATTTTTAAAAAAATGTACTGTATTTGGAATTTTTTCTGTTTTAACTCTTTTTCTGCCTTATTCACTATATCTAGCTCTACTCTCTGGTATCTCTCTTACCATCATTGGTAAATGCCCTCCTCTATGCTTGTGGTATCTTTGATGCCATCCTTGGTATTTCTTTCTCTCCTTCCTTTTTGTATATTTTTTGGATCTGTTTGGTTGTGTATTTGATATGTCTGATAAAAAGGGACTTTGGGGTTCAAACATTGCACTTCCTGCAATGGCAAACTCCCCAACAGCGACGTACATGATGATTGTGTCTATTGTCTGGGGGTTTCCCACTTGTCTGTGAAACCTCCTTGCCAGATTTGTCTAAGCTTCAGTCAGCGGACACTGAATGAAAGAAAAAACAAGCCCATCTTGAAAGGCCTACTATCTTCGCCTTTCTCAGAGGCTCTTTCTGTGTTGGGGGTCTCAACCCCTCCATTGAAGGACAAGAAACGTCCTCATTGTGACCCCTCTTCACTGGCTGTTGATAAGGGTAAGTACAACAAGCATAAGGCTTACAAGTCTTCGGAGCATAATATTGCTCTGTCGGCCTCGACTATTTCTGTTCCGAGCTCAGCTCCAGTGGCCTCTGTGGGCATTACCATGACTTCTACATCGGCGTCGCTTTCAACACCGACATCTACGGTACCAACTATAGTAACAACTTCTGCTCCAACATTATTGTCTTCTGTAGCCTAGGCACCAACCTCGCCCCCCCACCGAAGTCGGTTCGGACTATCTACATGGAGCCGATTATGACTTCTACTCCAGGTATTTCTTCGGCACCGAGTCCTTTCTCAGCACCGTTAGTGCCCCTAATACCTGTCTCAAAGTTGAAATGTTCGGTGCCGACATTTCCAATGCAACGGACCCAGTACTCCCCATCATTGGACCTGTTTTCAGGCCAGGCTTCTAGCCCTTTCCGGAGTGTCTGTAAGGTCAACCAGGAGTCTATCTGAATTGGATGTGGTGTGCCTGTTCGATTAGCTGTTAACAGCAAGAGGGATTACATATTTTCCAAAAACCCATCCCACTTCTGGTTTTGGGTCTATTGCCCCCATGACTTCCACTTACTCTCCTCTCTCGGATCCATTGAGGTGCTTGCTTCTGGAAGCACTCACCCTGCATCGGATCTTCCCTCTGAGCTACAGCTACCATGGGCCACCTCCCCAGGACACCAAAAGCATAAGCCTGAGGAAACCTCTGTTCAGGGTAATCTCCCTTTAGGGTCTTCTTCACACGCTCCCACTGAAGAACCTCTTTGGAAGAAGGCGTGCAAGATGAAACACCTTGCCTCCCCGGAGGAGTCCCTCACTGAGGATATGGATTACGATGATGGGGAAGGGTCCCCACGGTCACCCCCTGACGATGTCTCCTTTGGAGACGTCCTGGAAATATCGAAGCAGAGGGGTGACTGGAAGCCCTCCAATCCTTCCTCGGAGGAGTCTGTCTTCCTGCGGGCTTTCTGCTCTCGGCCTTCTACTTTTTGGGTGACCCCACCTGCTGATGAGTAAGTCCAGCTCATTGTGCAGTGTGCGTGGAAGAACCATGATACCATTGAGGCCATTCCCTGGCGACTGGACAAGGTTCTTTCCCCACCAGAGGAACAGTCCCATTGGTCTAGATGCTTGCCAGTAGATGCTATGGTGGTGGCGGCGGCCACAAAAAAGACTTTGCAGAGGAAAGTCCTACTGTCCACCCACCCAACAGAGATTCCCGGGTGGTGGACAGATTAGGGAAGCGAGTCTTTGCTTCAGTGACCTTTGCAGTCAGGTCTCTGAATTACTTGGTGCATTTTACGAGGCTCCAAAGGGATCCCATTTCGGAACTTTCAGGAGCCCTCACGGGTCAAGCTTCTGACTTGGCACGTGACAAAGTTGCTTCTCAGCTTGCAACCCTAGAGTCTATCTCCAACTCGTCCATGAGGTTGCTGTCCCACGCAACTGAAGTGGTGTCTAGAGCTGCAGGTGCAGGCGTAGTTATGAGACGCCACGCCTGGATGTGCATTTGTGACCTCTCGGACTCCTTCAAGTCTTCTCTGTTGAATGCCCCTATTGAACTGTCCACTTTGGTTCTAAAGTGAAGGACACACTGGCCAGGTGCGAACAAGATGGAAAGACCTTGTCTGCCATTTTTCTATGTTTTTCCAAATCTCAGAGCTCTTTCTCCAGGAACCAGAGGCGTGGAAAGATATGGCACAAAAAATCTCAAGGCCCTTTCTGCAGTGCACGTGGTGAGTATTCCCCCCGAGGCAGAGGGAGTTCCAGTAGTGGAAGACTCCCCTTTATGGGCAGAGGGGGTCCCCGAAACCAGAAATCCAGGGATTATTTCTCCATATGACCTTATCAGTGTTCCTGAAGCGCTGCCTGATTGCTTTCCTCTGGAAGCAGTCTAGGCTCGTTTTTCTCTGCACCAAACTACCTGGCACTCTATTACAAATGATCGGTGGGTGCAGAGAATAATTTCCAGAGGCTATTACATCCCTCTAATATCTTGCCCAAGACCTTCAAAATGCCTTCCCGATCTTCTACCCAATAAAAGGGAAGAGTCTGCTTCAGAGATAAGAAAGCTGTGTCAAAAGCGAGTCATCCAACCAGTCCTCCCAGACCAGTGCAGATCCAGTTTCTACTCAAGGTTCTTTTTGGTGCCAAAAAAGACCGGGGATTGGAGACCCATTTTGGATCTCAGCCAACTAAACAAATCAGTGGTTCAAACCAAATTCTGCATGGGCACGATACAATCCATTCTCCCTTTTCTTCGAGAGGGTGTTTGGATGTGCTCTGTAGACCTCTGGGATGCGTATTGCCACATCAAAATGGGAAAATGCTGCAGGAGTCTCCTTCGCTTCCGACTGGGAGCCAATCATTACCAATTCAGAGCCCTGCCATTCGGTCTCTCGACGGCCCCCAGAGTGTTCACGAAATGTCTTGCAGTGGTTAACAGCTCATCTGAGGGATTCCAAGTGTTTCCATATTTAGGCGATTGGCTCCTCTCCTCCCCCACCAAGCTCTTACTGATCATGGCCCTCTGCTACACTCTCGCACTGACAAAGTTTCTAGGCATCACAGTCCACTGGGAAAAATCAAATCTTCATCCCTACCCAGCAGTTGGAATTTATAAAAGCAGTATTCAATGCTCAGACAAGCCAGGTCTCTCTCCCACCTCACAGGCTTCAGAGGTTATGATTACAAGTGCAAGTGATACTCTCTCAAAGGAAGGTGTCAGCAAGGGAAGTTCTGCAGGCTCTGGGGTCTATGGCGGCAGCCATCCCAATTGTTCCTCTGGCAAGATTGTATATGAGACTGTTATAATGGCTCCTTTTGTCCCAGTGGGTGTCCAGTCTTCATCCTCTAAACTCACAGATCCTCATTACCAATTTCTGCAAGCAAGATCTTCTTTGGTGGATAAGGGCAGACAAAAGTCTTTGGTGTCACCCCTTCCAGACCCCTCAACCCAACGCCATGGTGACCACAGACGCTTCCCTGATAGGGTGGGGGGGCCATTTTCAGGAAAAGACAGTCCAAGGCACATGGTCCAGCTTGGAGATCTGGCACTTTACAATGGTAAAGTGCAAAAAAATGCTGTATTTTCAAATTATTTATTGTATCAATACACTTGAATAACTTGAGTACAAAACTTTGATTAAAGGTACTAAACTTTGCTTAGATGGCACTAGATGCAAGCCAACACTCTGGGATCTTTGTCGAGGACCCCATGGATTTTAGGCAAAATTCCTAACAGTCCCCCTTAGATGGATCCAGCTGGTAGGGCTGCCGCATTTACCTGTGACTTTTACCAGCAAGTAAACAGCTGCTTATAAAAGTGATAACCTGTCTACCCATACCATAATTGTAAATTCAAAAATAAACCTGCCTAGTAGAATTTCCTTATTAATAAACTGTAAAACAAAAGAAGGAAAATAATGAAAAATTATAAGACATTCCCATCCCCCTACCTCATTGAAAAAAGTTAGCAAGGAACATAAGAGCACTATTAGAAAATGTAGAGTATGAACTTAAGATTCAGTTTATACATTTGTACAATCATTAGATTTAAATAGGTTTCAGCTTAAATTTGATGGATTTTTGACAGGAAGAACTGTTCCTTTTTTAGATGTGGAATTAAGTATCTCTGATAGTAACACTCTTTATACTAGAGTACATAGAAAATTTGAATCAGGAACATATTTTGTTCATAGAGATAGTTGCCATCCAGGACACACTTTGGAAGCATTACCTTATGGTAAAATGCTTAGAGTGTCTAGGTTATGTAACAATATTCAGGATTTACGTAAAGAAATACAAACTATGGTTGATATGTTTAGAAATAGAGGGTATAATATGAATTTATTACAAAGTAGTTGGGAAAAGCTTTGGTATGGTGTATATCCAAGTAAGACTCAGACACCAACATATTATAAAACTTCACATCAAGTAAATTATAATGAATATTTAGAATCTATATATTTTGTTTCAACATTTGGATGTTTTAGTTGCAAAATTCTTGAAGAAGTTAAATATTTTTGGAGGTATTTGTATTCCTTGAAAAATATTAAAACTTGGTTGAATGGGAAATTATATTTTTCATATAGAAGAGGTAGAAACATTCATAATTTCGTTGTTAGGGGCAACTTTAGCTTGCCATCAATTAAAATGAATTTTAATCTGCTTAGCTTAGGGACCATAGGTTGTAATAAATGTAAATCCTGTAAATTTATAGTTCCGAAGTTTGAACATATTAATGGTATTCCTTTTACGGCTTCTTGCAGTTATACATGTAGTACATCAGGAGTTATTTATGCTTTGAGATGCTCCTGTAACATGTATTATATCGGAGAGACCAAAAGGGCATTTGAGGTCCGTTTGTTGGAACATGCTAGGGATATAAGCAATAAAAAACAAGAAAGTTCTGTAGCAGTTCATTTTGAGCGTTTTCATCATGGAAATAATAAAGATTTACAGGGCACTATTTTAGAACATATGACAGTTTCAGTTTTTGATTCATGTTTGTTAAAGAACAAACTTTTATTTAAAGAATCTGTATATATTCTTAAATTTAATACATTACATCCATTTGGATTAAATGAAGAACTTAATTGGAAATGTTTGATTAATTAATTGTTTTATTGTTTCATTGATTATACTATAAGAGGCAAGTATATTCAATGTAAGTTTTTACTCATTGAAGGCTTTTGTCAAAGCCGAGACGTCAAGTTTCAATAAACCTGTGTTTCTACTGGCTGGTCGTTTACTATGAACTTAAGGTTGCTACAGATACCGAAGCAAATGACAAATATTTTTTAGTTTATGTGAGGAAATTCAGGGATAGTTTCCTAACAATACATTGAGATCATCCGTAATATCTGAAATTCCAGTCCCAAGGATATAGCCAGTGCATTGACAGATTTGGTGATAATTTTTCCATACCTACTCGGGTTGTTGCCTCACTATTTCTGAAAATTTAGTTTGCTCTGAAATTACTTTATAAATAGTCTTGGAATCCATATGAAAAGCTAAAAATAATACTTTCATAGGACCGGACAACATACCAGTCTGAAATTTCATTAGTGCAAGTATGCAGTGTGTGATTTCCTACTTAGTGTTCAGCCTCAACCTGCCTACAGGTTTATGCATAGTGCTTGGAGAAAAGACTCTGTAACATCCATTTGTAAAGGGCAGCCCCTAATTGGGTCTAACCAGTTATACGCCCATCATACTCTCCAGCATTATATAAAAAGCCATGAAAGGTGTTATAGCAGGACGAATACATGTGAAAATATGTAACATTAAGTGGTCTAGGCCCCATGTTCATTTTTGTGAAGATTCTTTTAAAAGATTACTGAGGCTTTGGACATTGGTCAGTCAGTGTACGCTGTATGTCGCAAGCCGGTCAAGGCTTTCGACATGGTCTCTCCCTTACTGGTATTATTGAAAATTAGACAAACTTAATGCAAATCACTGCATTGTAAATTGTATTGCATATAGGTTTATCCAACAAATCTCAAGTTGTGAAAATTACTGATATCATCTCTGAAAGTAAAATTGTAACTACTGGGGTACCATAGTGCTCAGCCTTCTCCTGTTTTCACATTTTTATTTCACCGACATCCAGGTCACTATCCCAGAAGTGATTTGCCATATTTTATAATTGCCAGATGTGCACTGTTATCTGCCCATACACTGGTACTAAACAGATTTAGTAAGGGTTGAAACATGCTCCTATCTTCTTTCAGCTTTTCACGGTAATATACTCCTATCTGGTGTACCAAAAAGGTCTCAAGCTAAATGAAAGAAGTGTGGCATAGTACCATTCTGCAAAAAAAAAAAAAAAAAAAAAAACTTGTACATTATAAATGGTACTCCTTTTTGACAGACATGATCATAAGAGACCTGGGTACTTATATGGAGAGTTGTGTCTCATTCAATCATCACGTAAAGAAATCCTTGTATTTAGTCCTATGCATTTCTAAGGGAGTATCTTCAAGAGTCAGAGAAATCACTCTACTGCTGTAATCTTCACTTATCAGATTTAATATCAAATATGGTGTTCCCACTAGTACATACAAATCCAAGCATATTTTCAACTGGTCCTGATAGATTAGCATGACTCTTCTTATACTCACTAGCTTACTTGCTTGCTCCAAGGTGACCTGTATCTCTCTCTCTCTGTCCCAGCCATGAAAGACCAAGTACTGTTTGACCTGTTTGTTTGCAAAATCAGTGGGTCTGCAGACACTTGTTCTAGGACCCAAATCTGTACCATCAAATAACTGAGGCTTTGTAGTGGAAATGTGCCAAACTCAGTGCATTTCCGACCTGTGGAATAACGTGGCACTACAGGTCAAATAAAGTTCTACTTTGGCTACCTTTAATGCTAGCCTTGATAACTGGATCAGTATACATAAATCTGCATGAGAGTATCATGCATGGTTATGCTTAGCTTGGGAGGTGAGCTGTAGTAACTGCACAGAAAGAAAGACAAAAGCTTTTATCGGTGTTTACTTAAAAGTGTATGTAGCTAAGCATCTTCTGGTCCCCATGATTGTTTGCCTATTGTTGTTGCTGAATAATGGGGAGAAATCTTGAAGCAAGCTTAAGAGCTAGCATGAGAGACAAAAATAAGACTTGGAAGTTTCAGATTTTCAGGTTGACTGTAAAGTTCAGAAAGTTTACAGATATTTTATAAATGTGTGTGTGATGTCGGCCTAGAGTAAAGGACAACAGCAGTAGGATCAATCGTTCTAAAACATGTCTATTTGAGAGTTTAGCCCTTTCCAGAGGATGCTAAGGAGCAGCACCTTAATGCTTCCCTTGACTGAAACCTCTTGTTTAGTCTTCACTGATGGGAAATTATCAAAAAAATAGAAGAAAAGAGGAAGTCAGTGAATTCTGTCAAATAACTTGTCCGTCCATCCACAATCCCCTTTTCCCATTTTTGCACATGGGTTCCAGGTGTCTATCCAACATGGACAATCATCTAGAGCCAAGGTTTACACTGCCAGGTGGCAAGCCCTGCTGCAGTAGTTCTACACCGCACACACAAGTACCTATGGCCAATTTAGAGTGTCCAGTCCACCTACTGCATGTCTTTGGAATGTGGGAGGAAACGCACATGACCACAAGGAGAATATGCAGACTCCACACAGAAAGCACCCCAACTGAAAATCAAACCAGGGAACCTTTTGCTGTGGGTTGACAACACCATCCACTGTGCCGCCCTTGTTTTCCCAGGTACAGCAGAAATTCAATACAAATGATGGCCGTTTTACTTCCTTTCCACCTCAGGGGTCAGTAAGCCAAGTAGAAGAGAGCTGTCTTGAAGCAAAAATGTCAGGACAAGAGTAAAGGAAAATACAGTCAGACTTGTGATAGCAGCTTCAGGGGTGCCATCTGAGCTAACATGACTCCTCTGACAACACTATCCACCTCTGTTCTCCCCTTCTCCAACCACAGCTACCTGCCCTACCCCCTTCCCCACCTCCTGCGAAGTTAATTGTCATTCTTCAGTGAAAATTGTATAAAAACTCTATCGGAGAAATGTCATCTTGGACATAATCTCTTCACGTTACAAAATAGAATTCAGGATGATCTCTCCCTTCATAGACATGCCTTCAACTCCAGTTGGTGAAGTGGAAGGTCTCCTTGACCACTTTCTGCCTCAAGGAACCATTAAAAGCCCTATTGGAGCAATTGGAGGATTTTTTGTTCATGCTGTTCCTGTTAATCTTTCAAAATTAAACTTTCTCTTCTTAAGGGTGCCTTATTTCAGATTACTTTCCCACCATTCGTCCTCAACTAAGGTGCCAATTTGCATGTTCTTATCTGCAGAGTGCAGAGGATATCATGTCCAGGCAGTAGGTTTCCACTTCCATTTAATGTCGCTGCTGTTTGGGTTCTGTATTAATTCAAATGTCTCTGCAAATTGTCTTGGCCTGGTAGTGGCATTCACTAAGGACAAGGGAGATCCATAGCTGCACATACCTGGATGAGTGCCTGCTGCAGGCCAGTCGGGAAGGAACTGCAAGAAAAGCTATAGTTTGCCTTCAACACTTTAAAGAATTTGAACTTCTGTGTGAATTTCCTTGTCGCCATCTTGACACCCAACATAATATGAAGTCTTCCTGGGAGCTACATGGACACACCTTATAGGACTTTCCTGCCACCCAAAAAAGGTGACCTTCCTAAAGGACTTTTTCCTACAGCAGTCAGTGGATGGCCATGACAGCAAGTTATTTTCTTCAAGCTATGCATTTTGTAGCATCCCTTATCCTCATTGTTCCCTTTCCAAGGCTCTGTCTGTGACTGGTACTTGAAAAACAACGAGTGCAACATTTTACACCCCTTTGAGAGTGACTTAATGTTCTTCTAAGAATTCAGCGAGAGTACCTGGTGAGATGTCAGGGCAGATATTGAGTTATTTCAGCCCTCCAGCAAACAATTTTTACCTGACTGCATATGCTTCAGACAAGGCTTGATGGGGGTACACATTTGCAACCTCAAGATGGAGAGTCAGGGGATCCCCAAACATGGCATTGTTCGCCAGTTACTTTATTGTGGTATAATCTGAACTACCCATGTAAACCAGATCCAGTTGTGGGAGGCATGGAAAAGGTAAGCCAATAAAAGGTAAAAAGGGCCTTTTAAAAAGAAAATCATGGTGCCACTTATCTGAGACGACAAATACTGCTTCAAATGTTAAATAATGCAGTAATTTCCTAATATATTGACCGTAGCAGTAAGTCTTGTACGTGTAGTTATTCTGACAGTAAAAGGTGATTATCATCTTCTTATGGTTTTTGTCTGCAAGAGGAGGTTTTTTGCACACGCTTTGCAGATAATGTAGTGAGCTGTTTTAATACAGGCTTTCAAAATAATAGATTTACAGGTCTGCCACTTCATGGAAGTATTTTGGTTCTTGTATATGTAGCTTAATAACTATAATGCAACTGCTATTAAAATGCAGTTTTTGTATAGCCTGTCCCCTTCTCATAGAGGGATGAAACTGTAAGCACAGCCCAGGTGACCCATATTTGATTAGTGGCTTTGTGTGCCTGTAGGAATGGGCAGTGGAGGAATGGTTTTGAACAGCCAGTGCCAATTCTTCCACCACAGATGGGGGGGGGGGGGTTGACTTTGCCTGCTCCTTGGCAGCAGCTGCTGGAGGGTAGGCAATCACATGTGGAAGACATTGGAACAGCTTGAGCTGCTAGTGGCTTTATGCACATAGTTGAGTTCAGGGGAAGTGGGCGAGTGTCAAAATGCACCCACACCTCCCCTAGGCAGGCAGCTGTATGAGTTATTGAGCTGTATAGTGGAGAAAAAGTGTAGGCCTTTCCACAAGACGTGCAAGCTGACCTGCTCCATAAATTCCAACAGCAAGGGAATGGATTGACCAGTTGAGCTCCCTGGATTGAAAGAATGGTGATATAGGGCTCTCACCTGCCTGACAGATGACAGGCTTCTGACACTGCAGGATTAATGAGGACACTTGAATGCAGTTAGAGGAGCTATCAAGGCAGGGCTTTGCAGATGTTAGCAGGGTAATGGTATCTCAGTGGTATTAATATAGGTTTACTGAAACATTTGCTCTGATGATATCACTTTTCATTCATTCTCAAAGAATGGGTCTCAGATCCATTGTCAGATGTGACTCTGCGCTTACTACAGCTTGTGGAAACCTTCAAGCTGTCGAGCTCTCCCCTACCCATAATGCATTGCTGCCCTGTCACCTCAGATCTCGTTTGCCTCTTCTGCGTTCAGATGCATTTCTAGTAGAGTGCTCGAGTTCAAGTTTTTCTTTTGTAAGCTAAGTGAACTTTTCTTCAACTTTTTTTTTTATAAAACACGTGCTACAAAATAATCAAATACAAAGTCGTAGGAGTCCACAGTTGAAAATGGAATATCTTTTATTGAAACACACAAACATGTGATCCTAGCTGAGTATAATGAAAAGTACCAGAACATTTCTTATATATAATTAGGTTGCTTGGAGCAAGGAAGTTGTTACAGAGGGTGGTTCTAAGAGCAGTAAAAACATTCAAATCATTAATTTAGCCAAGTCCCCCTTATCTGATGGCATCTGATGAAGTCTCTGTAATTCTGGAATATTGAGACGAAAGCACTTTTATATTTTATTGTTTATTAAATAAAAAACGTGCTTGGTGGTTTTAAGAAGTGGTCTGCCTCCTCTACACTCATTTTTGTGGATTTATACGTTGAATTGGTTTTGAATTAAAACTGAATCTAGAAAGCTACAGACAAATTACAATTGAAGACCAGTTTATTAACACTTTGTATAGGCAATCCAACTAATCAAAACGTTTAGTTAAGAAACTAAAAAATGACTAACAAAAAGATCTACCAATAGACATCTATCAGAATAAATATTAATAAATGTACAGCTTTTAACAAAAATCACTTTCATATCAAGTAAATACTTCATCAGGTTTGTGTGTCAAAAACAAATCATAATATGAATGAACATGTGTATAGCTACACAAACCTAAGTAGGATGAAAAAACAAAAAAATAATTGCTAAGCTGGAAATACAGTAATAAATGTTAAAAAGAAAGCACTATGGCCATGGAGATCGGTTAGTGTGGCATGTAAGTAAGAAGGCAGTTAGTTTGGGAAATGTAAGACTGCACTCGAGTAATTGCAACCTTTAAAAAAAAAAACTAGGCCCATGCACTTTTGTGCACTATTAGACTTTCAGTGCCTAAAAGGAAAAAATGTAACAAAAGTGTTCGGTTTAAAATCTAAAGTATCATTTAATGTGGAGCTCTGAAAAATTATTAATGTATACTTGAGCCACCTAACGTATGTCTTTTATGACGTTGTTAGTTAGTGCTAAAAGAAGTAAACCGTGTTTGATATTTGTTTTTAAACACAATATAAGCAAGTAATGTCAGCATTAATCAGTCCCATATCAGTCTGTTAAACTGTGGGCAGTTTTCTGAGATCTGGTATGCTTTTTATGGAGCAATAATAATTAAGCACCAGTTTTCTAAGAGTTCACTTTCAGCTGCCACAGTAGTTCACGTTTTTCTAAAAGATTAGGGATGTCTCCATCTAGTTCCAAAAGGTCCACATGGTCAATGATTTGAAATTTAAAGCCTGTGTGGCTTTTGTGTACCTGCAGGTGCTGAGCCAGTGCTTTATTCTTGCACTTAGCTCTAATTTCAGAAAGATGGCCAGAAATCCCTCTTTGTCTGTTGAGTATTTTCCCAATTTAAAATGCTTCACAGTCATTGCAGCTAGCCCTGTAAATCACCTGCATTGAGTTAGTCTCCTCCTGCATTGGTTTTAATCTTTTTATTTAAATACAGGCAGAAAAACATGTCTCCCTCTTGTATATGCTGACAAAAAACATTTAGCTCCTTGCATATTGGTGCATGTATCCTGTGGTCTGGGCCTACTTTCAACCCAACTGCTGATGAAGCAAGGAGCTTCTCCAAGGATGTTGATTAAATATGAGCTTTCAGTAATTATGGCCCAATTCTCTCTAATAACTTTAACGATGCTGTAATAGTCAACAGTAAAAGTCAAGATACAACTGTCTGATTTGTTGCCCATAGATTTCTCCTGTAAGTTAAGTGCTGGCGCATTTGTACTTTTTAGTTCAATTATAGGTTCCAAAATGCTTCTTAATATATTGCTTTATTGCATATCCCTTCACTAAAAAAATTATTTTCAAGTTCATTTAGGTTCTTAAGGAAGGGTACTATTTTTCTAGTGATCCTAGTCAACCTATAGACCTGGGACTCAACAATGTTATATTTTGTCCTGGTGAGATGGAAATTGTGTTATGTAGCAGGAAGTTTACTCTGGTAGGTTTTCTGTGAAGATCTGTCTCAATTTTCCATTTCGGTCCAAATCTGTAGTCTGCATATCTAAGAAGACTGCCAAGGTGAGGCTGGTGGAAGAGGTGCAACGCAGGAAGCTAGTGGTTTGATTCAGATAGCTCTTAGTCTTCTAATTTAGCACTGTCTCCTTTCTACACAATAAAAATATTGTCAAAAAAGCGCAGATATACTCTGACATGTTGCATGTATTCTCTGTTATAAACATAATCCTCCTCCCACTTGCCTGGAGCTATGTTGGCTAGGATAGGGGACGTAGCTGTCCCCATGGCTTATACCAGCCTTTTGTTTATAGTAATTTCCGTTAAAAGTAAAGAAATTGTACCTAAGCACCATATCTAAAAGTTTACCTGTTTATTCCTGTTGTGATGGTGTGCCATTGTTGTTTTTCCTGTAAGAATCAATCACTGTTTAAATACAGTAATTGTGTAGAAGTAGAGTATATAATGATTCGACATCCATTGTTAATAAAATACTGTCAGCATCCACTGTAACATTTTTTTATTTTCCTTAAACAAAAATCATTGGAGTCTTGTGTGAGATGTTCTTTTCAGCCAGAGGTTGTAACAAAAAAAAATCCAGGTAGATGGCAGTAGCCTAGGTCAGAACCACCCCCCTCCCCCACTTGCAGCCACTGGCCTGTAAGGAGGGATTTCTCTATTTTTATGTGGCTTAGGAATTCCAAAGAATTAAAGCAAGCATGGGGAAGGTGTCTGTAAACAGTCAAACAAATTATCTGGTAACAAACCATCATAAAGTGCAGTCAAGGCTCTTCTAAAGTTAGACTCATAATAGTTTGTCACTCAGCATTTCTTCTATCCTCTGGCTATAGCTACTGGTATCAGTAACAACAATACCCCCTCCCTTGTCAGCCTTCATAACCCATTGAGACTTCTCTGCCTAGCTCTAATAATGCTTTTTTCTCACCTTTAAGGTTGTAGAACTTTCTCCCTGCTGGTTTTTGCAGTACTTTCCTAATATTCATTTCACATTTAACTTCAAAGGCTGCTAAAGTTTGGTGTAAGGGAGGGAAATGATTAATGGGTCTTTTTATTGTTTCTTCAATAGTTTTTTTTTTCAGTGGTATCAGATTTGCCATGGTAAAGAACTTTCAGATTCAGTTTTCTGACATAGGATTTTAAATCAACCAGTACCTGTGCTGTGTCAGTCCTGCAGTGGGGAGCAAGTTAATTCCTTTGAAAGTGCACTAATCTCCATGTCAGTAAGTTCTTTTTTTTAGTGATTCCAAACAGTGGGGTAAGTTAATAATGTGGTTGGTTTCTCTGACTGATTCTGGGTCCTGCAGTGTTGTTGGGCACCCCCAAATATTTAATTTCTCTCACTCCTGTCCAGTTCTTGTTCTCTTGCCTTCTGGAGGAACTCTAGCTGGGGTTGGTGATTGTTGAAACTCCTCTTGTGCCTTCTGGAGTCTCTGGGGATTGTAGTAGTAGTCTCCCTGGTGAATCTGGTAGTATTCTCCTCTTGGGCTCTGAAGTTGGTCCTGGTAATGGTATTGGTCCTGTTGTTTGTGTTGTAGTTGATGTTTGTAATGTCCCTCTTGGTAGTGTAGGTCTCTGCGTTCCAGATGCTGCTGTTGATAGCTGTGCTGTCTGTGGTATCTGTTGTCCTGTCGGTTCTGGATCTGGTGTTGGTTCTGGTTGTGGTTCAGGTGCTCCTCCAATGGATTCTTATCACTTCACTGAAAGACCATTTCAGTGACACCCATTTCACTGAGACCAAATCACCTAAAGTTCATTTCACCTAAAACTAATTTCACTGACGAGTAGTACTCTAAGGCAAGTCAAAGATATATGTAATTTTCCCCATTGTAGTGCGATCCTGGTGTTAGTATATATAGTTAGGGAGGGTGTGGGGGGGTGTAGGCCCCCTACCTAGTTCAGTTTTACCAAATAATGTAAAACAAAACCAAACAACAAAAACAAATTAAGTGGGGGGGGGCTGTGCCACCCACACACCCCCTGACTATATATATATATATATATATACTAACACCAGGATTGCACTACAGTGGGGAAAAGGACATCTTTGACTTGCCTTAGAGTACTACTTGTCAGTGAAATGAATTTTAGGTGAAATGAACTTTCAGTGAAATGATCTGTAGGTGATTTGGTCTCAGTGAAATGGGTGTCAGTGAAATGGTCTTTCAATGAAGTGATACGAATCCCCTCCAATACATCTCTCTGATGTTTCTGGTCCTTTTGGTGTTCTGGGTGTGGTTCTGATCTGGGTACCCCTGCCCCTTGTTGGACCTCCAACGTGTGCTGGCAGCCAAAGGTGTCTGTGAAGATAGTGGTGGTGGAGGAACTTGTTCCATCTGCGTTATGCCTTAGTGGTGGTGGAGGAACTTGTTCCATCTGCGTCATGTCTTTGTCAGGTTCTGTGTGTTGATATGCCTCTCGAAAAACCTGCTGGGGTCTGCTGTCACGTTGGTGGTACTTTTTGTAGCCTCTGTTAAATCTTCTGTTACCACGTCTTCAGTTGTTTTAGTTAAAAAAAAAAAAAATTCTTTGTCTTTATTCTTGTTTCTTGTTTTAAGTCTCTCAGGGTCATACGTATTGTGATCCCTTTTCATCTTATTTTGCTTACATTCTTTAATGGATTGTTCAAAGCCTTTTATCCTCTCCATAAGAGAATCAAACATAGCAGTCAGATCTTTAAGGTTCTCATTTAATATAGCCATCCCCAGCTTTGAGATTACAGCTTTAGTTGCCTCCTGGTTATTTTTAAGGAGCAGTCTTAATGAGGTTGTAGCTGTCATTGGTTTAAGGTATCAAACCATTCAGCCATCAGAGTTTCATCCATATTATTCCACATAGGCTTCTTGTAAAGGCACAGCCCCATAAGCAGTCTCTTCTTATATAGACTGTGTTGTAAATTAACTCACTCCCAAAACAACCCTTTCATACTTTTCAGTTCCTTTTCTAGTTTATTAAAAGAGTCAAAATTGTCCATATCTTGGTTTTGAACTTCCTCACCATTAATGTTCCCTAGAATTAATCATGTTAATGTCATTCTCATCCCAGGTAGGTGCTGCCAGGAAGTCGAATAGTGTGCTGTTTTCCATGTTAAAGTCCCAGTGGTGGAAAACAAACACACGCACGCACCAGTGAACAGGTGAAACACTGTGAAGACCTCACATTGTACAACTGCAAAAAGAGAAATCCGTGGTATCCCTCGAAGTCTCAGAAAAATCCTGTATGCAACCTATATTGGGTCCAAAACAAACCAAGAAGAAACTTTGCAGTGTGCAGGGTGTGACGTTCACTTCCTAAATTGTTATGCACCTAGTTCACGTAGTAAAAATCAAACTGTAAAATATAGCTATAAAACATGTGCTGCAAAATACTCAAATAGATAAATAGGAGTTAGTCCACAGTCCCAAGGCTATAGGTTGGCTAGGAAAACCACAAAAATGGAACCCTTCTATAAGAACCTAAATTAATTTGAAAATGATTTTTTTGGTAAGGGGATACAAAGCAACGTGTTAAAAAGCATTTTGGAACCTATACTTGAACAAAAAGTGCAAATGCACCAGCACTTAACAGGCCTTATAGGAGGGTGTTAAAGAAATCTATGGACAAAAATCTCAAGACAATTGTATCTTGACTTTTACTGTTGACTATTACAGCATCATTAATGTTATTCGAGAGAATTGGGCCATAATTACTGAAAGCTCATGTTTAATAGACATCCTTGGAGAAGTTCTTTGCTTTGTGTACAGGAAAGTCAGGAACATCAGCAATTGGGTTGAAAATAGGCCCAGACCACAGGATACATGCACAATAAGTGTGGAGCCAACTATGTCTTTTGTCAGCATGTAAAGGAGGGAGGCATGTTTTTTGCCTGTATGTAAAGAACGTGATTAAAACCAGTGCAGATGGTGACTAACTCAATGCAGGTGGTTTACAGAACTAGTTGCAATGACTGCAAAGCATTTTACATGGGTTGTTGTGTCTTTTGGCTTTTCCCGGTTAGGGGTCACCACAGTGGAACTCCGGTCTGCTAATGATTGGCAGTAGATTTTTACTTGCAGAGTTGCCACACACAGCAGATGTAAAAGAAGGTTTTCTGCCCATCTTTCTGAAAGTAGAGCCAAGTGCAAGAATAACGCACTAGCTCTGCACCTGTACCTATACAAATGACACACTGGCTTTAAATTTCAAATTATTGGCAATGTGGATCTTTTGGAACTGGAAGAAGGATGTCCCTGCTCTTTTAGAAAAATGTGAACTATTGTGGCAGCTGAAACTGAATGCGTTTAGAACACGGACACAATTGTTATTGCTCCATAAAAAGCATACTAGATCTCAGAAAACTGCTCCACTGTTTAAAAGATGGTTATGGGACTGATTAATGCTGACATTGCTTGCTTATATTGTGTTTCAAAACAATTATGAAACACAGTTTACTTTTAGCATCAACTTACAATGTTATAAAGGGCATACTCTAGGTGGATCATGTATACATTAATCATTTTTGATGGCTCCACGTTAAATGCTACTTTAGATAAAGTCATAGTGCAGGTAATCTGGATGGGCCTAGTCTTTTTCTTTTTTTTCCGTGTTTTAAAGGTTGCAGTTACTCCTCTGAGTGCATCCTTACATTCTCAAACTAATTGCTTTCTTAGTCAGATGCAGGGTTGCCAGATTTCCAGCAACCCAGGTAGGTACAAAAAGAAAAAAAGAAGGTCTCTCACGAAGTGAAGACCAAAAAAAAAAGGTCTTCGGCCAAATTCGCCAACTGAAGACCAAAAAAAAAAAAAAAAAGGTCTTTAATGCGGAACATAGTTCCGCATTAAAGAACTGAGCAACTAAGCTCACTCTGCCTGCAATAAACACTGAGCTTCTCGTGTTTAATGCATTGCAGTTCCGCATTAAACACGAGAAGCTCCGTGTTTAGCGCTTTTTGATTGGCCCGTATACCGGCATATGGGCCAATCAAAATCGCTAAACACGGAGCTTCTCGTTTTTAATGCGGAACACAAGAAGCTCCGTGTTTAGCAATTTTTGATTGGCCCGTATGCCAGGTATACGGGTCAATCAAAAAAAAAAAAAACAAAGTGGAGGCTGGCCGGGATTTAAACCGGCAGGGCGGGACTCGGGATCAGGCTACTGATCTCGGGACAGTCCCGCCCAAATAGGGACGTCTGGCAACCCTGGTCAGATGCCACACTTTAACAGATCCCCATGGCCTTAGTGCTTTATTTTTAACAATCACTGTATTTCCAGCTTATCAGTTGTTTTTGTTTTTTCATCCTACTTAGGTTTTCATTTCTACATCTATACACATGTTCATTTATATTATGATTTGTTTTTGACACACAAACCTGATGTAGTATTTATTTTATATGAAAGCGATATTTGTTAACAGTTATGTATTTATTAGTATTTATTCTGATAGATGTCTATTGGTAGATCTTTTTGTTAGCCATTTTTAGTTTGTTTCTTAATAAATTTTTGATTAGTTGGTTAGTCATACAAAGTGTTAATAAACTGGTCTTGGATTGTAATTTGACTCGAGCCTTCTAGTTTCAGTTTTAGTTAGCAGTCTCTGATTACACTATGGTGTTAAGGGGGAAGGGGGACAATTGGCTAAAGGAATGATTTGAATGCTTTTATTGCTCTTAACAGAACCACCCTCTGTAAGTACTCCCTTGCTCCAAAGAACCCGCTTATATTTAGTGAATGTTTTTGATGCTCTTAATTAAACTCAACTAGGACAGCTTGTTTGTGTGTTTCAATAAGGGATATTCCATTTTTAACTCAACTGTGGACTACCTACTATTTTCTATTTGATTATTTTGTAGCACGTGTTTTATAGTTATATTTTACTATTTGATTTTTATTAAGTGAAGTAAGTGCATAACATAATTTAGGAAGTGAACATCACACTCTCCACACTGCAGAGTTTCTTCTTGGTTTATTTTGGACCCAGTATGGGTTGCATACTGGGTTTTTCTGAGACTTCGAGGGATACCACAGATTTCTCTTTTTTCTTCAAATTTTTGCTTCAGTTCATTCTCTATTGTTAGCTTAGTGTTGTTTTCTTTCTACAACTCTATCCTTGTGGTCTTTCTGGTTTTCTTGCTCTTAAAAAAGACTCCTCATTCATAATTTTTTCCCCCTGTCCTTTTTCCATACTGTATGTCTTTATTCTGCATGTGTGTGTCTGCTTCCATCTCTCTTTCTCTACTTTAGGGATTATGGCAGAGAAGGGATTCAAAACAAATGTACAAAGTGCAGACATAAAAATGCCCTTTCCAGTTGGGCGTTCTTTGTGCCTCTGTTGCTTGGGCCCAGAACACCTAAATGAGGAATGAGATATGTGGGGTTTTCAATCCTTGGACCCACACAGAAAGAAAAAACAAGCTAATATTAAAAGGTGTCTTGCCTTCTTCTTTTTCACAGGCATTACAGAGCAATCAGCTTATGTCTTCTAAGCACAGGGACTATTTCAAGATGCCCAAATCAGCCAAGGTTCTATTCTCCTCCAAGCCAAAGCAAAAGGTCCTGGGATCAGATCTGACCTCACCTGCTACCTCAGAGTTCTCTGATCCGAAGAGAACTCATTCAATGGAGCCAAAGAAAAATCGATATCTGATTCGAAGCCTTCGGATCCAATATGTCTACCTTGGGCATCTTACTCCCCATTCACTGACCTGGCTCCATCCTGACTACCTTCCCCTTTCCTAGAAAGACATTCTTGGCCTGCCTGTGTTGTGTCTTCGCATTCCTCCCAAAGCCTTACTGTAGCAGATGTGGTGAGGATGGTGAGAGACCTGGTGACGGAGCAGATTCAGAAGGGCGCACTGCTAATCCCGACCCCATCGGATCTGGGACTTCATCCAGTTTCCACTCCTCCTCTGACTAATACTTTTAGTTTTGGAGTTATCAGATCTGAGCGTTCCAGGTCCGTATGGGTCGGATCTGAGGAGGTTGGTGGTCTCTGGTCTGACAATGACCTTGAGTTCCTCCACTCTGACATGTTCATATCCAGAGGGTTCCTGGAGCTGAGGCTTCCACATTAGAGCCGGGGGGAGGATGGAGCAACTCTGATGTTTTCGGAAGTTTCTCTGCCTCTCTGAGCTTTTGTGCTGGAGAGTTCGGTTCTGGCTTCCTCTTCAGGCAGCTGACCTGTGGGAGGTGGAGAGCCGGGGACCCTTGTCCTCTGCTCCTTTGCTTTCCTCCGCCCTGGGGAGTTCTGCTTTTGAGTTGGTACAGATGGTCTTCTCTGAACCTTCAGGTCAGACTGGTCCTTCCCCTGTGGATCCATCCCTGTCCACCAGGTGAGTGTGCTTTGTGATCCTCACCATTCAGCACAACAGGGGCAGCCAGCCTAGGGCTTCCAGTCTACCCAGTCTAGGATCCCTAGCTCTTTGGATACTTAAGCCCTTCGGAAGAGGTGGTACAAGAGGAAACACCTGGACTTGCCTTAAGAGTCTCTTACCACTGATACTGACTTCAGTGAAGGAGAGGGGTCCCCCAACCCACCACCTGAAGACATCTCCTTTGGAGACATCCTTGAGCTCCTAAAACTAAAGGGTGGTTGGTCTGCCCACAACGCTCATACTGAGGAGTCTGTATATCTGGAAGCTTTTGGTGCTGGCCCATCTTCTTCCTGGGTGACTCCACCTCTCGACACATTAGTAGATTTGATCTGTCGGAATGCATGGAAGTAGCTGGATTTGGTTGAGCCTATTCTGAAGAGACCTGACAAAACTATGGCACCCCTGATAGTACTGCGGTAAGGGCATAGTGGTTGATGCCATGGTGGTGGTGGTGGCCACTAAGCAAGAACTCGCCGAAGAGAGTTGAACTGTTCATCCTTCCAACAAGAGAGTCCATGTCGCTGGACAGACTGGGGAAGTGAGTCTAAGCTTCAGCGACTTTTTCTGTCTGTTAGCTGAATTATCTGACCCATTTTACGAGGGTGCAAAGGGACTTGCTCAAGGAACTTTCCTGCATGGTAGCAAAGATCACTACTTTTTTTTTCTATTATTTTTTTTTTTTTGCAAGGATTACTACTGAGTAGGTTCAGACTTCTGTAGCCCCTCAGTTGACTACCTTACAATCTGTAGTAAATTCGTCCATGCAGCTTTTATCCAGTGCGACAGAGAGTGCCGCACCAGTGGCAGGTTCAGGCATCTGTGCAACTTTGCGGAGCCTTTTAAGTCTTCATTTGTTAATTCTCCATTTGACGGATCTTTGTTCTTTAGCCCTACAGTAAAAGAGATTCTTTTCAGATGGGAAGAAGCTGTTTGCCATTGGAGTATGTTTTTTGACCCTCCCCCCAGCAAACCTTTTCAAGAAATCAACAAGGGGGTCATAACATGTGGTTTAGCAAGTCTCAGGGCCCCTTCACTGGCACACATAGATCCAGCTCTCCCAGAGGGAGAGGGGGGAAATGACAATAATAGAAGATGCCCATGAAGCAGAGGAGGCCCACAAAATAATGGGCCCAGAGATACTTTCTTTGATGGACCCTGTCAGCGCTTTTGAAGGAGAGGCCTGGTTGCTGTCCTTTGGAGGCAGTTTGGGACAGTTTTTCTCTGCACCAAGCAATCTGGCTAAATTTAAAGGACAATACCTGTGTGCAGAGGATTATTACCAAAGGTTATTCTATACCTTTCTCCCTCTTGCCACCGGGAATCCGGGTGTTCCCTTATCTGGATGACTGGATCATCGTCACCCCCCCCCCCCAGCCGGGCATCAACTGGCATGAGTGACAGATCAGGTGTTATGGTTTTTCGACCCTGGGAATCACCATAAATCATCAAAAGTCATAACTACAACCCACCCAAAGGCTAGAATTCATTAGCCAAATCTTCGACACATCTGCATCTATTCCTTTACCTCGACTTCGCAACATCAGAAGCCAAACCAGAAAGACCATCTGCAGTTCAAAGATATCTGTCAAAAAAGTGTTACTAGCTCTGGGTTCAATGGCGGGTATTACTCTAGTACCCCTGCCAAGGTACCATATGAGAGTTCTACAGTGGAAGCTACTTAACCCAGTGGTCCTACCGTACTTCACCATATTTCTTCAAAGATAAGGATAACACAAACTTACAAAGACTACCTTACATGGTGGATTCAGTCAGATCACCCTCAGTAAGGTCGCCCATTCACCTCACCCCAACCTAAGGCCGTAGTGACCACAGATGCATCTTAAATGGGGGGGCATTATCTGGAAAAGACCGTTTGAGGCACGTGGCCCCCTGAGGAAGCCAACTTGCACCTACATTTTAGAGATGAGAGTGGTGCTGTTAGCATTGCAAGCATTTCAAGGCTGCCTTCCTCTAGGAGTGATTCCAATCCAAACGGACAACATGTCAGTAGTTTGGTATATCAACAAACAAGGAGGAACCAAGTCTTATCCTATATGTTGAGAAGTCCTCAGAGTGTGGGCAGTGGGTGTTAGCTTGCAGTTGCTTTCGAGTAGCAATGCACATTCAGGGAAGTCCAACGTGATAGCAGACAAACTTTGCAGGTCTGTTCTGTTGCCTCGAGTGGTCCCTCAGCCACTGAGTAGCAGAAATTATTTTTCATAGGTGGTGCCAGCCCTGCTGTGACCTATTTGCATCCGCCTCAAACAACAAATGCAGCAGCTTCTTTGCCTTAATCCCCCCTGTGGGGAAGGCACTGAGGGATGCTGGTCACCACAATTTGACCCCCCCCGGTCTGTTATATACCTATTTCCCTAACCCCCTTAATTCCAGGTTTTTACAGAAAGCATCCAGATTGAAGAGCAGAGCAGTCCTCATTGCTCCTTACTGGTCTTGACAAGTGTGGTTTCCATTCCTGTGGTCTCACCTCCTATCACCCCCCATAGATTCTGGATCCAACTCCAGATCTTCTGTCTCATCCAAAAGGATTGACCCATCCAGATCTGTTAACAGCAAGTTGCACAAAAGTAAGCAGAAATGGTTTGTTCAGTGGGCTAAACAAAATGATATAGAACCCTTTACACCTCCTACATATGCAGTCCTGCAGTTCCTAGCAGAGTTGTTTAAAAAAGGAGCAAGTGCATCTACCATTAATTTACAATTGGCAGCAATTTCAAATTTCCATGTAGGAGTTTTGATTTCTTCCTTAGCCTCAGCAACAATTTGTGAAATATTTCTAAAAGGTTTCCCTTGAAAGATCCCATTTCCCCTTGGGACTTAACTTTAGTTCTCCAAACTATAATTCCCCCCCCCCCCCCCCCCCCTTGAACCAGCAGCAAAGTGTAACTTGAAGTTCCTTTCTTATTCTAGTAGCTATAATTTCCGCCAGAAGAGTTTCAGAAATTCAAGCATTGTCCTCAAAACCCCCTTACCTCATCTTTCATAAGGACAGAGTTTCTTTACATACCGGTGCTTCCTTTCTACCGAAGGTAGTGTCAGAATCCAGTATTAACCAGGCCATCAATCTACCAGTATTTTTCCAAACTGCAGTAACGAAAGAGAATTCCTACTTCATTCATTAGATTTCCATAGACAATTATGCTATTTGCATCATACTAAAGATTTCAGAAAGTCAGACCAGCTTTTCATCTCCTTTGCACACAATAGATTGGGTCAGCCTGTTAAAAATGTGACAGTAGACAAGTGGATAACAGAATGCATTACCTTAGCTTATACAAAATTGAATGTTTTTCTAGAAAAACCAGTAAAGGCCCATTCTACTAGGTCTGTAGAGACATCCATGTTTTTCCAATTCAGGGCTTCCGTGGGCATTTGTGCAGCTGCTATGTGGTCAAATCCTTACACCTTTATCAATCAGTACAAGTTGGTTATGGTCTCAAGGAGCAGGTCTACATTTGGCTCGATTATATTCTGGCATGCCCTTCCTTAGGGTCCCACCATGAGCTCGGGCAGCTTGGGACTCTGTCCCATTCATTGAGGATGACTGAAAATTGACAACATCAGGTAAAGAAGTTATGTATTCACCATAACGTTCCATCTCTGTTGTCTATTTTCATTCAGCTTCAACTCCCCTCCCTCCAACCCCCAGCTGTTTTATTTTATTGATGCCCTTCCTCAACAGGGCATATGTGAGGGTACAGTGTAGGTCTCTTGATATCAAAGTCCAAGTTACGTAACGATTCGTTGGCTAATATGTTTTTCTAATTAGACGATAAATCAAGTTCTACATGTCTGAATATAGATGTAGCTATATATCTATGTAAATATCTACCTGTATCCTGATCTGTCAGAGTCTCTACAGCTATAGATAATAATCTGAGGTGACAAGGCAACAAATCATTATGGGTAGGAGAGAGCTCGAGAGCTTGAAGGTTTCCACAAGTTGCAGTAATGGCCGAGTTGGATCAGACCATGGATCCGAGACCTATTTGTTGAGGCCGAATGAAAATATTCAACACAGATGGAATGTTATGATGAATACATAACTTGTTTTAAATATTTTATGGACTAGCTTTGGTACACACACACACACACACACACACACACACACACACACACACACACACACACACACCCACACACCCACACACACTTCATCTACATATCCTATTCCCTTTGATATACATTGTAAACATGGGTGATTAGTGATTAAAATTGCATAATTAGTTGATAACTGTTCAACAAAGGATAAATAAATAACATGTTCTGCAGGCCTATCTCGCCTTCATTCTTACACATGGGTTCGGAGATCCTCAGCTCTGACTCGGCATATTTACAAGCTTGAAGTCTTCTAGTTGGCTCGTGGCTAGGTAGGTATCCCATAGTGCACCAATACAATCCTCAGGTGTTCTTCGTGTTTCACTGTTGCAGTCATTACATTTGGGTTATCTGCTTGCAGGTAGCCCTCAGTTGGCCTGATTAACAAAGTTTTGGGTCCTGCATCGGTTGCTGTCCCTTCTTCCATGACGTCAGGTCGTCAGGGGTATAAAATATGCAGCCGACGCCATTACATCAGTCTTTCTTGTTGTGCGGTGCCTGAAGCAGAAGCAGATCGCAAGTGCCGGTCGGCCTACTCCTGAAATTTTTGTTTTCGAGTTTCAGAACTGAAATCTTCAACTAAAGCTAAGTACCCCGTTGGGGAAACTTTT
Source organism: Protopterus annectens (assembly GCF_019279795.1). Lineage (NCBI taxonomy): Eukaryota > Metazoa > Chordata > Ceratodontiformes > Protopteridae > Protopterus > Protopterus annectens. The sequence continues at coordinate 918,761,799 of NC_056741.1, forward strand.
TCTTGCTCCTTACCGATGTCAGTAAAAGTTAATAATTGCATTACTTGTGGAAAGCAAATACCTCAAAGATTTTAATTCGTACTGTATTCCTTGCCTAGGCCCTGACCACGTCGTACCTTGATGTCGGTTTTGTGCTTTATTTAATCAGTGCACTATCCGTCATCAGTATATTTTCGCTTCTAAATATTTCGGTTCTCTGTTTAATTATCCAGAAATGTCGGTTAACTATCCGACTACCGGGATTCCGAAAAAAACGCAAAGATAAAGATAGAGACAGGCCGCCGAGGTCCAAAACTGCCGATGACACTTCTCCTAAGCCAGTCGCCAGTTCACCGGTACTCAGTGAGGCGCTTTTGCAGCCCCTGGTACCCGCTACTTCTGATTCGCAGGCCTCTACTGAGACCCATTTGGAGTCTGGTATGCCGCGAGATGCTTCAACTATGGAACCCGCGGATGTCTCTACCTTGGATGGGTTCGGAGCTGCTGCTTCTGAGGGTGTATTCAGGCCTACGGACTTGCATATTAAACAGACAACTCCTTCTCTTAGGCTTAAATCTCGAACCATGCCTAAAAAAATGACGCCCAAGCCTCTATGCCTAAAAACAAATTATAAGAATGGCTGAAGATCTAATAACTCTAATCAGGGTTAGACAACCCCCCCCCTTTCTAAGAGGCCTAGGACTGAAGTGGTTTATTAATCTTCTGACCAGGATTCTTCTTTTTCTGATCTGGATTTGTCCTTATCTACATATGAGGATTCGGATGCAGAGGACTCTATTCCCTCTGCTTTCCCTTCAGAGGATTTTTCTTTTGGGGAAACCTTACATACTATAAGGGAGCATTTCCACTGGGAAAGCCAGGATTTTTCTGATTCAAAAAAGAGGCTTAGGGATTTTTTACTCCTACCTCAGCATAGGCCTTTAGCTATTCCTCGTGTACTAGGCATTGTTGATGATGCTTTTTCGGAATCTATTTTGGCTCCTGTTTCCTTGCCTCCTGCTCCCAGAAAACCAGACCGATACTACAGGGTCCCTGAGTCACATAAGTTCCTTTTTAAAAATCCTATTGCTGATCCAGAGACTATTTCACAGGGGCCCAAGGGCATTAAGGCTTCTACTGCTAAAAATCCTACCCCTTCTGATAGAGACTCCAGGGTGCTGGATAGATGGGGTAAGAAGGTTTACACTTCTGTAACCTTGGCCATTAGGGCATTAAATTGACAGTTTCATATGTTAAAGTATCAGCAATATGTTATTCGATTGCTTAAACATAAAATTATGTTGATTCCTGACTGGGTGGAAAATAAAGAATTACAGGATTTAATGCAATCTGATGAACAAGTTGGAAAACATACTTTGCAATGTGGTTTTGATTCATTAGAGGCCTCTTGCAGGGCTGCTGTTACTGGGTCTGTGCTCAGAAGGCACGCTTGGCTTAAGGAGCAATCTTTGCCTGATCATGTTAAAGCTGAATTGTTGGATGCTCCCTTAAATCAGGACCGCCCTGTTTGGTAACAAGGCTGAGAAAGTTCTTAAAAAGATGGAAGATGAAGCTAAATCTGTCCAAACTGTTAAAGATTTCTTACAAGTTCAGCCTCCTAGATTTAGTAGGCACTGGCCCTCTAAGAATTGGTCCTTTCCAGCCTCTTCCAGATCTTCTCAAGCCAAACCCAGACACAGCAAAAACCCCAGGTTTCAGTCCCAGGGGACACACAGGACTAAGCAGTGGGGGCCTCCACTTCCAAATCTGGGAGTAATAAGACTCCCCCCTATGGTAAACTGTCTCAATGACTTCCTTTTAAAATTTCCAAGCACTTATCAACTGACTGCCCCTTTGGGGGGAAAGATTGCTCTTCATGCAAAGAATTGGGAACTCATTACCCAGGACAAATGGGTTTTAAATATAGTGTCCCAGGGATACAGATTTCAATTCCACACGTTGCCAACACCAAGCGGGTGCCTGGACCTACCCACAAATCAGTGGGCAGAGGCCCAAAAACAAGTACTTTCTCTCTCTTAAACATGGGGCTATTCAACTGGTACCAGAAGAGGAAAAGGGACAAGGTTTCTACTCAAGACTTTTCCTGGTACCCAGAAAAGACAATTCATGGCGTCCTATCCTGGACCTGTCTACTCTAAACACCTTTTTGAAGATTCCAAAATTCAAGATGCTGACTCTTCACCAATTACTTCCTATACTAGGCAAAGATGCTTGGTTGGCAACACTAGATTTAAAAGAAGCATAACTGCACATACCAATCAGGGAGTCTTGCAGAAGATACCTACGCTTCAAAGCAGGCTACATGCACTATCAGTTCTCTGCACTACCCTTTGGCTTATCGACTGTGCCCAGGATATTCACAAAGTGCCTAGCTCCAGTAATTGCATTTTGCAGGCAAAGAAATATTCAAATATACCCATACCTGGATGATTGTCTTAATTCAGGCAGAAAGCCAGGACGTACTTTTGAATCATCTAGCCTTTTTACAAAGGATTTTAACTTGTATGGGGTACACCATAAACGAAAAGAAATCACTCCAGGTACTCTGTCAACAAATTATATTCCTGGGAGCAAGCTTGAATACAACTTCCCAGATGGCCTACCTCACGCCAGAGAAACAAATTCATTTGACAACCTACTTCAAACAAGTGGCCACAGAAACCCTGCTATCTGCAAGACAAACACTGCAAGCCTTGGGGTTCTTGGCATCCTGCATTCTTCTAATTCCATATGCAAGACTGCATATGAGGAAACTACAGTAGTATCTGAAAAGCCTATGGTGTCAACATTCTCAGAATCTAGAAGCAGTGATTCCTATCATACCGTGCCTATGCCTAGAGTTCCTTTGGTGGGCAGAGGTCTGCCACCAAAACAAGGGACTACCTTTCACACCACCCCTTGCCGCCCAAACCCTAACAACAGATGCCTCAGACTATGCATGGGGGGCTCACCTGGCAGGGAAGTGCATTCAGGGCAAATGGAACCTAAGTCAAATGCACCTGCATATCAAGCAAAAAGAAATGTTAGCTGTACAGAATGATCTAACAGCCTTCAAGGACCACATTCTTCCAGGACAACTAATGCTAAAGACGGACAACACCACTGTTATGTGGTACATAAACAAACAGAGGGGTACACATTCTTACCCCCTCTGCAGACTAGCCACGGCATTGTGGAACACAGCCTTGAGCTACCAAGTGCACCTACAAGCTCAATTCCTGCCAGGAAAATTAAATACCTTGGCAGACGGACTAAGCAGAAACCTCATGGACCCACACGAGTGGAAACTGGAACCAAGGATTTTCAACATGTTGACAAGCAAATGGGGGAGCCCAGATGTAGGCCTGTTTGAGTCTCCCCATAACTACCAATTGGACAAATTTTGCAAAAGGACTCCCCAAAAACAAGCCTGGAAAGTGGATGCTCTGTCCTTGAGCTGGAAAAACCTGTCAGTCTCTGCCTTCCCCCCTCTGCCTCTGCTCTCCAAAGTACTACTAAATATCAAACAGGACAAACCAATGATGATTTTGATTACTCCAGACTGGCCATGCCAACACTGGTACCCCTCCTGCGCAGTGTGTCACGGTTATCCCCATGGCACCTGCCTCAGACTCCTTCCTTGTTGTCTCAGCAGGAGAACCAGATTCTGCACCCTCAGCTTCTAACACTGAACCTTGCAGCCTGGCTAATTACATAATCTCTCCTTTAGCATCCCTCAGTAAACCTGTGACGGATATCATTTTAGAGGCAAGGAGGCCTAGCACTAGAAAATCCTATGCTGAAAAATGGAAAAGATTCTGTGCCTGGAACCAATCTCAAGGGATGAGCACAGCAGCACCCAATTTACCCCAGATTTTACAATACTTAACTGAGATGCTTCACAAGGGCCTGTCTTTTTCCTCCATTAAAATCCACACCTCAGCCATTTCAGCTCATTATAATACAGAACCCCCCCCCCCTCTCATCTACTGCTCAAGCAGTTCCTCAGAGTGGCCAAAAATTTGAGACCACCCAGGAGAGCTCCAACCCCAGCCTGGGACCTTAACTTTGTTTTGGAGAAAATCACTCTACCTCCTTTCGAGCCAGCTGCTACTGCAGACTTAAATTTTATTTTTTGGAAAACCGCTTTCCTTTTAGCAATCACCTCAGCTAGAAGGGTATCTGAATTACAGGCCTTTATGGCAGTGGAGCCTTTCATCATCTGTCATGCGGACAGGGTGTCCCTCAGAACCAATCCATCCTTCATACCCAAGGTGGTATCTATTGTGTGGCTCTTAATCAGTCCATTCATTTGCCAACCTTCTTTCCCAATCTACAGAACAAAGGGGAATGGATACTGCATTCCTTAGATGTGCACAGACAACTCAGATCCTACCTGGACAGGACTAAACCTCAAAGGAAGTCTGAACAACTGCTGGTAGCATTTGCTGCACAGGCAGAGGGGTAGGCTATTTCAAAGCAAACCATTTCTAAATGGATAGGCCATTGCATTAATTTCTGCTATAAGCACCATGGAAAACCTGTTCCCCAGAGGATGAGACCTCACTTCACCAGGGCTGCATCTACCTCTACAGCCTTTCTCAGAGGCGTCCCTACCAGGGACATCCTAGAAGCTGCTACCTGGAGTTCTGTACATACTTTCACCAAGCATGATCATTTGCCAATTTTCTCTAAATCCAGAGTTGGCTTTGCCACTGCAGTCTTGCAGGGCCTTATAGCTGGTCCTAATGCTATCTAAATTCCTCCTCCCAACCATAGCTTTGGGAATCTACCCAAATGTGATGACTGCAACAGTGAAACATGAACATAGTAGAGTTGTGTACACTTACCATAAATGTAGATGTTCAAGTGTATTCACTGTTGCAGTCCTGGTTACCCTCCCTCCAGCCCCCTAACTTCTTTTGGCTATACCTCTGCTTTCCTTTACTATGCCTAAAAGCCTTTTTGGTGCATTTGCTTTTTTGTTGGAGGTATATCGTACTTTTATATCTAATTGCTCCCCATTAGGGGGGCACCTGACATCTGGGGCAATAAAAGCTGATGTAATGGCGTCGGCTGCATGTTTTATACCCTTGACGACCTAATGTCATGGAAGAAGGGACAGCGACCGACACAGGACCCAAGTCTCTGTTAATCAGGCCGACTGAGGGCTACCTGCAAGCAGATAACACAAATGTAACGACTGCAACAGTGAATACACTCGAACATCTACATTTATGGTAAGTGTCGCGTTGATGAGTTCAGATGTGCTGCTTCTTGGCCATGGCTAAGTCTAACACATTTTGTTCTAATTTTTGGATATTTCTGCTATTTTCATATTTTGATAGCCTTTTATAGCTGTTGTTCGTGTCATGTTTGTAGCTAGTTAGCGTTTACTAGAGTGCTTCCTGTGTGCAGATGTTCATCGTGTTTCACTGTTGCAGTCATTACACTTGGGTTATCCTGCTGGCAGGCTACCCGCAGTCAGCCTGAATTCCAAAGTCCTGGTCCAGTGTTGGTTGCTGTCGCCTCTTCCCTGACGTCAGTACGCCAGGGGTATAAAAGATGCATCCGACGCCATTTTCTTCAATCTTTCTTGCCCGAAGCAAAAGCAGTTCGCAAGTGCCGGTCGGCCGACTCCTGAGATTTTCAAAATCGAATTTGAGATCCGAAGTCTTCAATAAAGCCAAGTACCCCGTTGGGGAAACTTTTTTCTTGCTCCAGTCCGATGTCAGAAAAAGTTAACAATTGTATTTCTTGTGAGAAGCAAATACCTCATAAGGATTTTCATTCTTACTGTATTCCTTGCTTAGGCCCTGACCACGACGTTGCTAGCTGTCGGTTTTGCGCTAGATTTAACCAACACACTATTAAACGTCGGTACGATTTTGCCTTTCATTACTTTGGCCAAAGGTTTAATTATATAATGCCGTTGGAACAGCCGATGACCGGAGTTTATAAAAAGTGCAAGGAAAAGGACAGGCATCCCAGGTCCAAAACCGACGAGGCCTCTGCTAGGCCAGTCGCCAGTTCACCGGTTCTCAGTGAGGTGCTTTCACAGCCCCTGACGCCCGCTACCTCAGAGCCACAGGCCGCTTCCGACTCCCACGTGGAGCAACTTGGCCTCTGGATAGTGAAGGTATTGGACACTCGGAAACTATTCCCTCAGATGGGTCCGGAGCCGCTTAGCAGGCATCGGCTTCTGAGGGTGTTTTCAGACCTACACAGTTATATGTCAAGCCAACCTCGGCTTCCAAGGCAAAGACTAAAACAGCTTTAAAGACAAAGAAACAAGTACAGCATTCTCCTGGACAGACTTCCATGCCTAAAAAACAGATGCTTAAAATGGCCGAAGACCTAATTATGTTGATCAGGGGGTTCCCATCCCCCTCCTGATAAGAGGCCCAAGCAAGACACATGATATGATTCTTCTGATCAGGTTTCCATTTCCTCTGACTCCTCTTCAGAACAGGGATACTCTCTTCCTCCCTATGAGGATTCTGACACTGAAGAATCCATCCCTTCAGCCTCTCCTCCTGAGGATTATTCTTTTGGGGAAACCCTGCATATACCATGAGGGAGCATTTTCACTGGGAGAGCCAAGATTACTCAGAATCTAAGAAAAGGCTCAGAGACTTTCTTTTACTGCCTATTCCACCTGTTCTAGACCTTGTAGATTATGTATTTTCAGAGTCCGGCCTGTCTCCTGACTCTTTACCCCCTGCACCGGTTAAGCCTGACAGATACTACAGGGTTCCAAATTCTCATAAATTTCTATATAAAAACCCTGCTGCTGACCCAGAAACTATATCTCAGGGTCCCAAAGGGGTCAAGGCTTCCACTGCAAAAAATCCTGTCCCCTCTGATAAGGATTCTAGGGCACTGGACAGATGGGGGAAAAAAGTTTACACTTCTGCTACCTTGGCTGTAAGGGCTTTAAATTGTCAGGTTCATGTGCTTAAATATCAACAATACTTAATGTCACTGCTCAAACAGAAAATTTTGACAAATTCTGAATGTTATGAAAACAAGGAAATGCAGGATTTATTGCATACAGCTGAACAAGTGGGAAAGCATACTTTGCAATGTGGTTTTGATTCACTGGAGGCCTCGTGCAGGGCCGCTGTTACAGATTCTGTCATTAGAAGGCATGCTTGGCTAAAGGAACAGAATCTGCCTGATCATGTTAAAGCAAAATTATTAGATGTTCCATTACAGCATGATACTTTGGTGTTAAGGCAGAAGAGATTTTGAAGAAAATGGAGGATAAAGCGAAATCTATGCAGACAGTAAAGGATTTCTTACAGGTACAGCCACCCAGATTTAGCACGAACTGGCCTTCTAAGAATTGGTCCTTTCCAGTGTCAGACAGGCCACAAAGAGGCAGATAGACGCCCTAGAGGCAGACCCCAGCCCCAAGGCTCATACAGGCCTAAACAATGGGGTGCTTCTACCTCCAAAAGTGGAGAAGACAAATCACAGTCATATAGGAAACAGTCCCAATGAATTTCCTCTGCTAATGCGAAGCACTTATCTTTTGGCAGCACCCTTAGGGGGGAAAGCTAGCACTTTTTAGACAAATGGATCTTGAATATAGTCTCTCAGGGCTACAGGTTCCACACCCTTCCAAACACAAAAGGTATGCCAGACCTGCCATACAATCAATGGGCAGAGGCTCAAAAGCAAGTTTCATCTCTCATGGACATGAGGGCTGTTCAACGAGTACCACAGCAAGAGCAGGGACAAGGATTTTACTCAAGACTTTTCTTGGTACCCAGAAAGGACAAAGCCTGGGGACCATTACTGGACCTGTCTATTCTAAACACTTTTCTGGATGTTCCAAAATTCAAAATGTTGACTCTGCTGCAGCTTCTGCCCATGCTGGGCAAGAAGGCTTGGTTTGTAACTTTGGACCTCAAAGAGGCATACCTGCATGTCCCAATCAGACAATCTTGCAGAAGATACCTCAGATTCATAGCTGGCTCAATGCACTACCAATTCTCTCCACTGCCCTTTGGCTTATCTACTGCGCTCAGAGTCTTCACAAAATGCCTGGCACCAGTAATTGCATTTTGCAGACAAAGAGGATTTCAAATATATCCCTACTTGGATGACTGCTTTATTCAAGCAGAGAACAAAGACATTCTACTGAAGCATCTGGTGTTTGTAAAACGATTACTAATTTGCCTAGGGTACACAGTAAACGAAAAGAAGTCAAAACTAGTACCCTCTCAAGAGATAATATTCCTGGGTGCAAGCTTAAATACAACTGCCCAGATGGCTCATCTCACGCCAGACAAACAAAGGCAACTGACTTCTTACTTCGAAAAGATGGCAACAAAGACCCAGTTATCTGCAAGAAAAATTCTGCAAGCTTTGGGCTTCATGGCATCCTGCATTCTGCTAATTCCATATACAAGACTGCATATGAGGAAGCTACAATGGTATCTAAAAACTCAACATTGCCACAGCCTGGAAACATTAATTACACTCATTCCCTGCCTACAACAGGAGTTTCGATGGTGGGCACAGGCCTGTCACCACAACAAGGGACAGCCATTCACTGTACCCACAGCCAGGCAGACACTAACAACAGATGCATCAGATTATGCCTGGGGGCCCTACATGGCAGAAAAATTTATTCAGGGCACATGGCCCGCAAGCCAAATGCATCTTCATTATCAATCAAAAAGAGATGCTAGCTGTACAGAATGCCCTGACAGCCTTCAAGGATCTACTCCATCCAGGACAACTGTTGATAAAGACGGAAAATACTACAGTCATGTGGTACATAAACAAGCAAGGAGGCACTCATTCCTACCCCCTCTGCAGACAAGCCATGACTTTGTGGAACACAGCATTGACTTATCAAGTGCACCTGCAAGCACAATTCTTGCCTGGAAAGACAAATATTCTGGCAGACGAACTAAGCAGAAACCTCATGGACCCTCACAAGTGGAAACTAGATCCACAAGTCTTCAGCATGATAACAAGGAAATGGGGATGCCCAGATATAGATCTATTTGCCTCCCCTCACAACTGCCAACTACAGAGATTCTGCACAAGGATTTATCACAAACAAGCATGGAAAGTGGATGCTTTATCATTCAGCTGGAAAACCCTTACAGTATATGCCTTTCCTCCTGTGCCTCTCCTCCCCAAGGTACTCCTAAAGGTCAGACAAGAGAAGCCAAAAATGATACTGATTGTCCCAGACTGGCCACGCCAGCACTGGTATCCAATCCTAAATAGCTTGTCTCAAGGCCCAACCTATACTTTACCTCAAATTCCTCATCTACTGACCCAACAAAATAATCAGATCCTGCACAGCCAACTCAGAACACTAAATCTGGCTGATTGGCGGATAATATAACCACTCAGAGCACACCTCTCTCTCTAAAGTAGTTATGGATGTTATTTTAGAGGCCAGGAGGCCCAGCACCAGAAAATCTTATGCAGAAAAATGGAAAAGATCCTGTGTTTGGAACCAGGCACAAGGAATTGACACGCTTGTACCAAATATTCCTCAGATTTTACAATACCTAACTGAGATGCTGGACAAAGGCCTATCCTTTTCATCAATTAAGATCCATGCCTCTGCCATTTCAGCTCATTACAATATGGACCCACCTATTTTTTCACATCCACTGCTAAGGCAGTACCTCAGAGGGGCCAAAAACATAAGACCTCCAAGGAGAGCACCAACACCTGCATGGGACTTCAATTTTTGTCTTGGAAAAGGTCACACTGCCTCCTTTTGAACCAGCCAATACAGCTGAGATAAAATTCTTATCATGGAAAACAGCTCTGCTCCTAGCAATAACTTCAGCAAGAAGAGTCTCAGAGTTACAGGCATTAATGGCTGTGGAACCTTTTATTATTTTCTGTCCGGACAGTGTTTCTCTAAGGACAAACCCAACATTTATGCCTAAAGTAGTGTCCAGTGTGGCTCTTAATCAAACCATTCATTTGCATACCTTTTATCCAAACCAACAGAATAAAGGGGAGAGACTTCTGCATTCTTTGTACATACACAGACAGCTACGCTTCTACTTGGACAAAACTAAAGCTTTCATAAAGACTGAGCAACTTTTAGTGGCATATACTGCAGGATCGCAAGGAAAGGCTATTTGAAAACAGACTATTTCAAAATGGATAGGCCACTGCATTCATTTCTACTATTCACAACATGGCAAATCAGTGCCTAAGGGCGTTAGGCCACATTCAACCAGAGCAGCAGCCACTTCAGCAACCTTCCTCAGAGGAGTACCAACCAAGGATATTTTGGAGGCTGCAACTTGGACTTCAATGCACACTTTTATAAAGCACTACTACTTACCTCTTTACTCTAAATCCAGAGCAGACTTTGCCACTGCAGTTCTGCAGGGCCTCTTAGCCACTCCTAATTCTATTTAGGCCCAGCTACCCAACCTCAGCTTTGGGATTCAACCCAAGTGTAATGACTGCAACAGTGAAACACGATGAACATAGTACAGTTGTGTACCTACCATAAATTTAGATGTTCGAGTGTATTCACTGCTGCAGTCCAGGTTACCCTCCCACCAGCCCCCTGTCATTGCTGGGACTTATCTGTAGTTCTCTATTCTATACAACCTATGTGGTGTATTTGCTTGTAGATGAAGGTAATGTTTGTTAGTACATGCCTTTTTTATAAGCAGAATTTTTAGCCTACCCTTTTGGGGGCATCTGATATCTGGGGCAAGAAAAACTGAAGAAAATGGTGTCTGCTGCATCTTTTATACCCCTGGAGCACTGACGTCAGGGAAGAGGTGACAGCAACCGACGCCGGACCAGAACTTTGGAATTCAGGCCAACTGCGGGTAGCCTGCCAGCAGGATAACCCAAGTGTAATGACTGCAACAGTGAATACACTCGAACATCTACATTTATGGTAGGTACACAACTGTAATTTTCTCTGAGAACAAGTTGGCCGTTGGCCTTAGCGTTCTCTTTAGTATCCTGTGTGCCCATTTGTTTATTCACTGGGGTTGTTAATAAATATATATATATATATATATATATATATATATATATATATATATATATATGTGTGTGTATATATATATATATATATATATATATATATATATGTATATATATATATATATATATATATATATGTGTGTGTGTGTGTATATATATATATATATATATATATATATGTATGTATGTATACACACACACACACACACACACACACACACACACACACACACACACCTAGTCCTGATACTGTTGATATTAGTGGTTGTAGGCGCCTTTGCGCATAGTTTAGACTGTGTGTGCATTTTTCTCAGATTTCACTTATATTATAATTAATAGCTTTGTTTGCGGAGCTTTCCACTTGTTGATACTTGCAGTTATTGGTATTTGCATCCAGAACGGGGTTCTGTTTTACCTTCGTTTGCGTTATTTCAGTAATTAGACTTTGTATTTCCTTTCTAGTGTGTGTGCAAGACTCTTGACTTGTCTTCTATACCTTTCCCTCTAGGTCCGTTTTAGTTAGAGGACTTAGTTTTTCCTCCTTTTTTTCTGTACCAGGGCTTGGCTCGTTTAAGTTAGAGGACCTAGTCCTCCCAATTTCCCTTTATTCTTTGTGTGTCTGATTGCAGTCTTCTGTGAGATGTCTAAGGAGGTCAAAGATCATAAGCCATCTGGCTTTAAAAAGTGTGTGAAATGCTCATAGATGATGTCTGTAATGGATGGTCACAGTAACTGCGTATACTGTCTTGGGGCCATCCACTTACAGGAAACGTGCTTATTTTGTCACTCTTTTAGTGCCAGGGTGTTGCAAGAGAGGAAAAATAAGCTCATATTAAAAGGTCTCCTAAAGCCCTCTTTTGAGGAAGACCTGGCTATCTCTTCCTCCTCTGCTAGGTCTCAGGGACCTAAAAAGGAGAAATCCAAATCCTCTAAGAGGCCCCCACCTTGGCGCCAGCTGGTGCATCGGAGTCACCTCTCAAAATTGCCAAATCTGACAAAACAACTGCCTCCTCAGCTCCACTGAGTTCAGAGCCGATCATGGCTTCTACTACTACTGTTACTACAGGGTCGGCACCTGGTAGTTCGGAGCCGACCACTGAGAGTATTCTTCGGAGCTGGTCTACGGATCCTTTACCTGTCTTCTCTACATTAAGGTCACCCATATTGCGGAGACCCCATTCTCCCACACTGTCTACCAGGAGCTTATTGGAAGAAGATGTGGAGAGAGTAGTGCTGAGACTCCTGAAGTCATCTGCCTGACCTAAATTATTGTTGGTTCCAACCCAGTCGATACCGGGGCCACTTGAGTCTGTTACCCCTTCGGTGATTCCTCCTCCAAGCTCCAAGGTCTTTCGGAGCCGGAGTGTTTGGTACTGCTGGTGGAACCCTCGCTTCCAGCTCCCCCTGAGGTTGTTTCAGAGCCGAGTTCTGCTCTGACACACATGGTGCTGTCCGTGGTGTCTAAGAGCCGAAGTTCCCCGGTCGGCCCCGACAGGGACGCATGTTGAACCTTTTCGGTTCCGAGCCTCCGGTGAGCTCGGACCCGTCTTTGAGCCGATGGCATCCTCGGTCTCCTCTGAGGTCTTTGGAGCAGGAGAGGTCGGCATTTGAGATGATGAGTGTGCTGTCCCGATAATCAGCTCCTACCAGGGGTACCGACACTCTCCCCACTAGGACACCTACTTTTTTCTCAGCTCCTACTCCCTCACTGGACAGCAGAGACCCGCAGCCTCAGGAGCCACTGGCTGGTGGCCCCATTCTTCCTGAGACCTCCCCTGAATATTCTTTCGAGGAGCCCCCCATGGAAGAGAACATGCAAGAGTAAGCATGTAGACTCCCAGGACGAGTCTCTTACCTCGGACACCGACCTCGAGGAGTCAGAAGGGTCCCCCAAGTTGTCCTCTGATGATGTCTCCTTTGCAGACATCCTGGAAATCCTTAAGCAGAGGTGCGGCTGGCCCACTGTCACCCCTTCTGATGAGGAGTCTGTGTACCTGAAGGCTTTCGGGTCTCAGCCTTCAGACTCTTCGGTGTCCACCTTTTGACGAACTGATGGAGCTCATTAGTCAGAAGGTATAGGATACTCCTGATGCCATGATAGCAGTCCCCAGGAGAACAAATACATTTCTATCTGTGCCCAGGGAAAAGGAATTTTTGTCAAAGGGTGTTCCCGTAGATGCTATGGTGGTCACTAAGGAGGAGCTAGCGGAAACTTCTGTCCATCCGCCGAATAAAGAAACAAATGATGAACAGATATGGGAAGCGTATCTTTTCGTCAGCGGCATTTACTCTTAGATCGCTGAACTACCTTACGCACTTCACAAGGCTTCAGAGAGTTCTCTTTAAGGAGTTAGGAGATTCTCTACAAGGTGCATTCATTGAGGGAGTCCCTGGGATGGTGTCTGCCCAGTTGTCCACCTTGAACTCTGTCAACTCATCCATGAGGCTTATCTTATATGCAACCGATGGAGCAAGTAGAACAGCGGGTTCAGAAATTTCACTAAGGTGTTATTCCTGGATGCGCTTGTGTAATTTTGCGGAACCATTCATGTCTACCTTTACCAACGCCTCTTCGACAGTTCTTCATTGTTTGGACCTAAGGTAAAGGACACACTCACCCGGTGCGAGCAAGAAGGGAAAACTCTCTGCCATGGGAGTAGGTTTTACCGTCCCCTCTAGACCATATCCTAAGGGTCAGAGGCGTGGTAAAATGTGATTCAAGAAGTCCCAGAGCTTTTCCAGGATGCACAGGGTGATTCCTCCTTCAGAAGCAGAGGAGGAAACGGTAGACATTGCCCTAGAGGCAGGGGCAGACAGCAAAACCAGGGAGGCCGTGAATCGTTTCGGGGCCGGCCCTACCAGCGCTCCTGATGTGGGGCCTGACTGCTTCTCTGGAGCCTGTCGGGGCTCTCATTTCTTTGTATCCGGAAGTCTGGCTAAGTATCACTCAAGACAAATGGGTACAAAGAACTATCACCAGATGTTATGTCATACCCTTTTCTCTGCCACCTCATGTTCCCAAGAGGATCCCAGATGTTCTACCCAATAACAGGGCTCAGGCAACTGTGTAGATCAGCAAGTTGCTGGCAGACAGAGTCATTGAATCCGTCCCCACAGACCAAATAGGATCCAGAACTTACCCCAGATTCTTTTTAGTGCCAAAACGTACAGGGGACTGGAGGCTCATCTTGGGCCTCAGCAAATAGAACGAATCCGTAAAGGACAAGTTCCGGACGGTGACACAACATTCTATACTCCCATTACTAGGGAAAGACACTTGGATGTGCTCAATAGGCCTCCAAGACGCTTACTACCACATAAAAGTGGACAGGGCATTGAGGAGTCATCTACACTTCCGGCTGGGAGCCAGTCACTCCCAGTTTCGTGCTTTGCTGTTTGGTCTCACCACAGCCCCCAGCGTGTTCACCAAGTGTATGGCAGTAGTGACAGCTCACCTGAGACGTTGAGGATTCCAAGTGTTTCCGTATCTGGACGACTGGCTCCTGACTGCCCCCACCAGGCATCTACTTCTTCAGACCAGGGACACTACCATTCAACTTTGTGCCCAGTTGGGGATTACTATCAATTTGGAAAAATCTGCCTTATTGCCCTCTGTTTGTGATTTTTATAGGTGCAGAAATAGACACAGTAGCCATGTTGGCTCGTCTTCCAGTAGAAAGGGCACAGAATCTGGTTCTTCAAATTCACCATCTTCTCCACCTACAAAACGTCAAGGCCAAGACTGTTCTGAAGCTTATAGGGACCATGGCTTCTATTATACTACTAGTGCCACTAGCCAGACTATGGATGAGGATTCTTCAGTGGCTGCTGTCGTCCCAGTGGTCCATTCAACATCTACCATTAACTCATCACATACTGCTGACAGACTCTTGCAAGAAGGACCTCATTTGGTGGACTCAACCCAACCAGTTAACCACGGGCACTCCATTTGTCCCTTGCCAACCCGTTGCCACTGTGATGGCGGATGCCTCACAGGGTGGGGGGGGGGCATTATCTAGGCAGGACTGTCCAAGGCACATGGCAAGATCACGAGGCTCATCTGCATATCAGTGTTCTAGAGATGAGGGAGTTGCTCCTGGCATTGCAAGCACTTCACGACCTTCTTCCTCTTGGGACAATTGCAATACAATTAGACAACATGTCGGTAGTATGGTATATCAACAAACGAGGTGGAACCAGATCATACCCACTCTGTCGAGAAGCCATTCGAATTTGGAAATGGGTGATATCTTCCCAGTGTTTTCTAGTGGCAACGTACATCCTAGGGGCAACCAACGTGATAGCCGACAAACTCAGCCGGGCAATTTTGATGCCTCATGAGTGGTCTCTGAAACAGGAAATAGCGGAGCAGATTTTATCCAGATGGGGACAGCCTTGCTGCGATCTCTTTGCCAGCCCAATCAATGCCAAATGCAGCAGCTATTTCTCCCTCATCCCCCCTCTGGGCTAGTCACCGAGAGACGCACTTGTTCATGATTGGCCTCTGGGCCTCCTTTATGCTTTCCCTCCATTTCCTCTCATTTCCAAGGTTATTCAGAAAGCGACACAGCTGGGAAGCCAACTGATCCTCATTGCTCCTTACTGGCCTCGTCAGGTTTGGCTCCCCTTTCTCTGGCCACTTCTCCTAGATGATACATGGAATCTGGACCCAGTGCCAGATCTCTTGAAGCACGTCAGGTTCACTTCATCCCACATTACACACCCTCAATTTGACAGCTTGGCTGCTCCAGTTCCATCCCTAGTCAGGCTTCACAACCTCTCACCCTCCGTGACTCATATCCTAACGTCCTCTCATAAACCCTCCACTAGGAAATTATATTCCAGTAAATGGAGGAAGTTCTCTATCTGGGCTGAGAAGAAGAATGTTGACCCTTATACCACTTCCATTCCGGTGGTTTTGGAATTTCTGTCTGAACATTTCCACCAGGGATCTGCGGCTGCCACAATCAGGGTTCAATTGGCAGCAATTTCTAATTTTCATCTAGACATACAAGATTCTAATCTGATGTCACATAGGCTGTGCAAAACCTTCCTCAAATGTGCCACTTTAAGACCCCCTTTGAGCCTTCGCATTCATCGCCTTAGAAATTTCTGTCTTGTAAAACTTTTTTCCTTTGGCAATCACATCTGCTAGACGAGTGTCGGAGTTGCACGCACTGTCTGTCAAACCCCCTCATCAGATATTTCACAAAGACAGAGTATCTCTTCGTACTAATCCATCCTTTGTCCCCAAGGTCTGTTCCCATAGCACTTTGAACCAATCCATGAACTTCCGGTTTGATTCCCTAATCATTCCAAAGCAGCAGAATACAGGTTTCATCAGTTGGATGTTCATAGACGATTAGTTTTTATTTGCCCCGGACTAAGGAATTCAGGAAGTCAGATCAATTATTTATTTCCTTCTCCGAATCCAGATCAGGTCTACCAGTTTCCAAAGTGACCCTCTCAAATTGGATCTCTAACTGTATAGCTTACATTTACGCTTCTGATGGTAAGACTTTACCTTTCAAAATTAAGGTTCATTCTATGAGATCTCAGTCTACCTCTGCAGCCTTTCAAGGTAGGGTCCCACTTGATGATATCTGTGCAGCATGATATCTGTGCAGCAGCAATTTGGGCTACCCCTCACACATTTATTACTCATTACAAGTTGGATTTAACCTCCAGGGGTAGAGCTTCCTTTGGCTTCACGGTACTCAGGAGTATTTTTCCTTGAGCCACCAAAGAAAAAGGCGCTAGGGACGCTGTCCCATATGTAAGAATGAAGTCGAGATAGGACTACAGAACATAAAGAAGTTATGTTCTCACCATAACGTTCTGTGTTTGTAGTCCATCTCGCCCTTCATTCTTACGAACCCACCCTCATCCTGGAAGTATCTGGAGACAGAAAAATATTATTATTCACTGGAGACCTTTTATTATTGGGTTCTTTCTGTATGTTTGTTGCTAACTAAGAGAAATAATATCTGGGGATTGTACTGGTGTACCATGGGATACCTACCTAGCCACGAACCAACTCGAAGATTTTGAGCTTGTAAATTGGCCGAGTCAGAGACTAGGGTCGGCTCCGAACCCATGTGTAAGAATGAAGCGTGAGATGGACTACAAACATGGAACGTTATGGTGAGTACATAACTTCTTCTTTTGTTCCCATTAGACTTGTAGCCTCTTTTAAGAGAGAGACCAGAGGTGGTATTTATTCTAACGGGAAATTTGGCCAGGGCATAATGGGAACTTCCTGTGCTCTTTATAGCTGCAAGATGGTGGTGAAGGGCTCCTACAGCAGCAAGAAAGAGTCTTGAGGGAAGCAGCAACATGGAGGAGGAGAGAAATGCTATGGAGAGTTTGGAGGTGGAAAGTGAGAATTTGGAGAAAAAATGTATCTGAAGTAGGATTGTTCATTTGTCAGCAACATGTGGGTTACGGATCCGATATTGGATCCGAGCCGGCAACTTGTTTCAAGCTAATGGATCCGAGCTCCTAGCTCCTCCCTTCACCCATAATCCCATGCTAACCCTCCATGACCTCAGATCTAGTTTGCCGCGCTTGTGATGGCTGGATCTTTTTGAGCTCTGTCAGATAAGTGGGAAAAAGTTAACTTTTTCTAATTATTTCTAGTCAGGAAATTCTTTTTTAGTTTAAAGTAATACTTGCAAAGTGTGTCTGAGTTAGGTTCCTTATTTTTTAATTAATACCCTCCCTTCGCTGGTCGCTAGTGTGTGAGTGTTTGTTGTGTGTCTTTTGGGGCCTGTGTGTGTGTGCAGTTGTTTTTCTTTCTTTTTTAGTTTAAAAAAAAAAAAAGGAATGGCTGAGGCCCCAAAAATAGAAGTTATGTTCTTACCATAACCTTCCATGTTAGTTGTCTTCTTCTCGCCTTCTTTCTTGCTGGATGGGTTCGGAGCCGACCTGCTCCACTGCCACTCTAAAAGCTCGAGAGTTGGTTCCACCGGCTCGAGGCTCCCCTTATATCCCACAATGCTAGGCGGTATTACCTCAGATCTCATTTGTAAGCTATGCCCAGCCAAAAATAACTCCAGAACCACTGGAAAAGGGAAAAAAACCCACCTCTATAAAAGGAAGGGAAGAAAGTGACCTGAAAACTTGATGAAGGAATATATGCACAGAATAGCATATACCTATATACAATAGAGGTGGTAGAAAGAGAGGTCACAATCAAACTCCTCTAGGTCTGTCCAGGCTAGGGGAAGGAGGGGGGCAAGAAAGAAGGCGAGAAGAAGACAACTAACATGGAACGTTATGGTAAGAACATAACTTCTATATGTTAAGTTGTCCATCTCGCCTTCATTCTTGCTGGATGGGACCGGCCCCAGCACCTTGTCCCGGGTGGCCTATCGGAACAGACTCTTGAGAACAGTGGAACCAAAGTTAGCTCTATGTCTAGAAGCTAAATCCAACTTATAATGAGAAATGAAAGTGTGAGGAGTAGCCCAAGTAGCCGCTGCACAAATGGTGTCAATAGGCAGCCTGTCTTGGAAGGCTATAGAAGTAGCCAAAGCTCTGGTGGAGTGGGCCTTAGGTTTGTTAGGCAGCTTTTGGTGTCTAATTTCATAAGCAAAGGAAATCAGAGATGTTAGCCATCTGGAGAGTGATACCTTCGAAACTGAAAGTCCCTTTCTGCCTTCTGCATAAGAGACAAACAACTGGTCAGTTTTTCTGATCTGTTTGGTTCTATCCAAATAATACCTTAACTGACGATGAACATCTAACCAATGCAATTTTTGTTCAGACCTGTTAGAAAAGTTAGGAAAAAACACAGGGAGGTCAATGGTTTGATTTAGGTTAGACGCAGAGGCTACTTTAGGTAAAAAGGATGGATTGGTTCGTAAGGACACCCTGTCTTTATGAAACAATAGATACGGTGGT
Organism: Protopterus annectens; assembly: GCF_019279795.1. Taxonomy (NCBI): domain Eukaryota; kingdom Metazoa; phylum Chordata; order Ceratodontiformes; family Protopteridae; genus Protopterus; species Protopterus annectens. Next base: position 918,780,687 of record NC_056741.1, read on the forward strand.
CGACTGCTGAGTGCATGAAGTTCTGAGACCCTTCTAGCTGAAGTAATGGCTACCAGAAAGAGAGTCTTCCAGGATAGCAATTTCAATGAACAGGAAGCTGCAGGTTCGAAGGGGAAGAATCAAAGATGTGAGAACTAAATTAAGGTCCCAAGAAGGAGGAGGATTTCTTATAGGAGGTCTGAGAAGAAAAACTCCTTCAAAAAAGCTTTGCAAAGCTTGTGAGACATGATGGCAGAATCTGAGATGCCCACATGAAAGTTAGAAATAGCTGCCAATTGAACTTTAAGAGTAGAAGGAGATGAACCTGCATGGGAGAGTTCAGCTAGAAAATCAAGGACTATTTGGATGGAAGCAGTGAAAGGATCTATGTCCCTTCCTTGAGCCCAATAGGCAAAACGTTTCCACTTACTAAGATAAATCTTCCGAGTGGAAGATTTATGGAAGCTATCAAAATATCTCGAACAGAGTGAGATATTTGAGGAAGCCTGGCTAAGGTTGGAATTGGAGGAACCAAGCAGTGAGGTTCAGAGAGGGAGGGAGCGATGTAACTGACCCGATTGATGGATCAAAAGATCTGGAACTAGGTCCAGATGCCAAGGTTGCTCCAACAGAAATTGATGTAGAAAGGGGAACCAAACCTGTCGAGGCCAGTAAGGAGCAATGAGGATCAATGAGGCCTTCTGAGCGATAGCTTTCTGTATCACTTGAGAGATTAGTGGGAAGGGAGGAAATGCATACAGAAGTCCCGGGCCAAACTTGGACTAGAGCGTCTCTGCTGGGCTGGCCTGGTAACGGGAATAGGGTGAAATAATCTCTGCACTTGCTGTTTTGGGGAGTAGCAAAAAGGTCGCAGCAAGGCTGACCCCACTTGAGAAAAATTTTCTCCAGAATAGAATCTTTCAGAGACCACTCGTGAGGCATGAGTATAGCTCTGCTCAACTTGTCCGCGATTAGATTGGAATTCCCGGGGATGTGCGTTGCTATCAGAAACCGCTGAGAAGAAATCGCCCATTGCCACAGTCTGAGTGCTTCTCGACATAGGGGATAGGACCTCGTTCCGCCTTGTTTGTTGATATACCACACTACAGACATATTGTCCGTCTGGATTGCTATCGTTCCCAAGGGAAGAGAGTCTTGAAGGGCTTGCAACGCTAAAAGCACTGCTCTCATCTCTAGAACATTTATATGCAAGTGGCATTCGTCTGGTTGCCATATGCCCTGGACTGTTCTGCCCTGACAATGCCCCCCCCCCCACCCAATCAGGGAGGCGTCCGTTGTCAGAGTAGCAACCGGAGGGGAAGGAACAAAGGGTCTTCCCAGGAAGAGCTGAGGGGAAGAAATCCACCAAAGAAGATGATTCTTGCATGCTTGCGTAATCATAATGGTGTGGGACATCGGAAGTTGCTGGTACGACCATTGTGTGAAGAGCATCCATTGAAGGATTCTCATGTGGAATCTGGCTAATAGAAGTAGAGGGATAGCAGCCGCCATAATCCCCAGTACTTTCAGAACTAATCTGGCTTTGACTCTGTTGCTGTGGAAGAGAAGGGAGACCAGTTTGCGTATGTCTGTTATTCTTTGGTCTGTTAGCCTCGCAGACATGTTGACTGTGTCTAGATTTGCGCCTATGAAGGTAATAGCACGACAAGGCGACAAAACAGACTTTTCGCAATTTATTGAGATGCCTAACTTTTGACAAATGCGAAAGGTGTAGTCTCTGGCCATTAGAAGAAGATGCTTAGTAGGAGCTGTGAGGAGCCAGTCGTCCAAATATGGAAACACCTGGAATCCTTGACGTCTCAGGTGAGAAGCTACCACTGCCATGCATTTGGTAAACACCGGGGCAGTGGTGAGACCAAAGGGCAGGGCTCTGAATTGAAAGTGACTGGTTCCCAGCCGGAAGCGGAGAAATCTCCTGGAGCATCTGTTCATTTTTATATGATAGTACGCATCCTGGAGGTCTATAGAGCACATCCAGTTTTCCTTTCCCAAAAGGGGTAGGATGGATTGTAGCGTGACCATCCGAAATCTTGTTTTCTTGACCGACTTGTTCAAGATACTGAGATCCAAAATGGGTCTCCAGTCCCTGTTTTCTTTGGAACCAAAAAGAATTCGGAGTAGATTCCGGATCCTTGCTGGTCTGCTGGCACTGGCTGAATGGCTCTTTTTGCAAGCAACTTTGATATTTCCAACGCTGCTTGATCCCTTTGAGCGGTGGAACATCTGGAAGGGATTTTTTTGATTGATTTGGAATACGAAAGAACGGAATGGAATAGCCTTCGGAAATGATGGACTGTACCCACTTGTCTTGAGTTAGGGATCGCCAGGCTTCTGGGTACAGTGACAATCTTCCCCCGACTGCCTCCGAAGGTGGACAGTCGGGCAACACCTCAGGGATGCTGGAAGGGCTTATCGGAAAAAGTTTCTCGATTGCCCTGGTTCTGCGGACCCCCCCTGCCTCTAGGGCGACGTCTACCATTATTGTTCCCCCCTCTGCCTCTGGAGGGGAACCGACTCTGTGCATCAGGCAAAGTCCCTTGAGATTGTTTGCGGAACCACATTTTCCCACTTTTCTGGCCTTTGGGGTAAGGCCTAGAAGGAGTAGAAAACCTGACTCCGACGGCAGAAAGAGTTTTGCCATCCGTCTCGTACCTCGTCAAGGTTTCTTTCACTTGAGGACCAAAGAGAGATGATCCATCAAACAGGGAATTAGTGAAAGACGTTTTAAAGGGGTCCGCAAAATTGCATAGCCGCATCCAGGCATGCCGACGTAAGGCAACACCTGTCCCTGCGGCTCTGCTCGCTCCATCAGCCGCATATGAAAGGAGGCGCATGGAGGAATTAGCTATAGAATTTAGGGTAGCCAGCTAAGCGTTCATCTTGTCCTGAAAACCCGCAGCTGTAGGATCCTTCAACATCTCACTCGCTTCCTTGATCAAATCTCTTTGAAGACGAGTGAAATGGCATAGGTAGTTCAGCGAACGCATAGCAAAGGTCGCTGACGAAAACATCCGCTTCCCGTACCTGTCCATAGACCTAGATTCCTTGTTAGGAGGATGGACAGGCACCGAAGGATCAGCTAGTTACTTCTTAGTGGCAGCAGCTACCACCATAGCATCCACAGAAACTCCCTTGGTCAGAAATTGCTTATCTGCTGGTGCTGTGATAAACTTTGAAGGTCTCCTGGGGGTGGGGTCCACTGAGTCAGGAGCCGTCCAAGCCTTTTTTGCTACCACCTGCATGAGGGGGTCAAAGGGGGGGGACACCCAGGAGGTGGAAGGGCGAGAGCCAAACGCCTCAAGATACACAGATTCATCCTCCGAAGGGTTAAGGGCTGGCCAATTTCCCTTCTGTTGTAGGATCTCTAGAATGTCTGCAAAGGAGACATCTTCAGAAGGGGAACGGGGGGAACCCTCGGAATCCTCTAAATCTGTGTCAGAGGTGACAGACTCAGGTGAGTCTATGTGCTTCCTCTTACACTTTCTCTTCCTAGGGGGCTCCCCTGCCAATTCAGGAGAGGCCTCGGAAGAGGATGAGATCCCCACAGGGGATTCTTGAGGAGCTGGCTCTCTGCGGTCTGGGATGAGGGAGTGAATAGACATAACCTGAGGCACCGAAGAGGGAGGGGCGGACGGAGCCGACTGTGGAGTTGAACCAGGTTCCAACACACTCCGCATGACCTCGAACGCACCCCTGTCAGGCAGAGCCAGAGGTCCCCGCCCGAAGCTGAGAACCCCCTCGGCACCGACAGTGATGGCTCCGAGGCGATGTCGGAGCTGAACTCACCAGCGCCGGCACCGAGAGGGAGAGCGGGTCGGACAAGGGTCCGATGCCACTCACCCTCGGAGCCGACGGGGGAAGCCCGGCCCCGAGATTCTTCAAAGGAAAAAGGCGGAGCCGACGACGGAACCAAGACAATTGTATCGACTCCGACGCTACCACAGTCTCGGTTCCGAACGCCTGCCCGAGCTCAAAGGAGTCGGAGGAGGAACATTTTGAGGGATAGGGTCAAGCATCGACTTATGAGTCGGGCTCTGAAGCATTTGGGCCAGTGCCTCGGACTTAAGAAGTCGACTCACTACCCTCTGAAGGTCATGATCCGAAAGCCTCGATGACCTAGAGGAGTGAGATCTATGGCTCCGTTCAGACAGCAAGGGAGACGCTGGAGCCGAATGAACGGAGCCAAGGGACGGTGACCTAGACCTCTTTCTAGATGTCGGCTCCGATGGTCTGATCGGAGCCGACACAGGAATTTCCAAAGCCTCGGATCCAGCCGGAGCCGAGGGAACCACAGAAGCTGCAGTCTGAGACTCATCGGCTCCAGCCGGAGCCAATGTAGCAGTAGGTTTCAAAGCCTTAGGCCTCGACTCAGAAGCTGGAGTCGAGGACCTAGAAGCCTTAGAGGGTTTGCCCGAAGTAGCAGTAGGGGAAACCTCAGGCTTAAGCAAACCTCTTAAAATGAGTTTGTTTTTTCTTTCCTGCAGGACTCTAGGGCTGAAGCCATGGCATACAGCACAAGAGTCCTGCAGGTGTAAAGGTCCCAGGCAGTATACACAAGAAGTGTGACCGTCTGTCAGAAACATTTTCTGACAGCACGAGTCACACTTCTTGAAGCCTGAGACCTTTGACTCTTTAGACATTATGAAGAAAGTGTAACCACACACACACACAAACACACCGATTACACTTTTCACAAGATTAACTAAAAAAAACAGGGAGATTAGTTCTTTTTTAGATCCCTAAAAAAAAAACACATACACTCCACTAAGGGGATGGAAGGGCCCGAAGGCCTGAGGGAAGGACTAATAAGTTCTTGTGGAAAAAAAGAGTGGATAAACAGGGAGGAAAGGGTCAAAATCCACTAAGTTAAGGGAAATAACTATAAAAGACTAAATTAAGGGGGTTTAAATACACTATAGATTAATCTATAATAACTGACCTGAAGCCAGTAGAAACCATACACCTCGATCGCTGTAGCGGCAAACGAGATCTGAGGTAATACCGCCTAGCATTGTGGGATATAAGGGGAGCCTCGAGCCAGTGGAACCAACTCTCGAGCTTTTAGAGTAGCCGAGTCGGAGCCGAGGTCGGCTTCGAACCCATTCAGCAAGAATGAAGGCGAGATGGACAACTTAACATGCCATATTTTCTAAATGTACCGAGTGTGGCCATAAGCTCTCCCCGGCTGATGGCCACACTCGGTGCGTTCGGTGCCTTGGGGTTGAACACCTCACCTCGGGCTGTACTATCTGTGCAGCGTTCAACCCCAGGGCACTGAAAGAACGGAGGTCGAAGCTGGTCCTGGCGGGACTTCTACTCCCGGATTCAGCTTCGGCCTCCACTACCTCTGCTGCTCCCATGGCTCCATCACAGCCTGTGGTGGTTGCCACTCCTGCCCCCCTGCCTCCGACTGGGACTCAAACTCCTGCTAAAGTGTCGGAGGACAGGGAGGCCAGGAGGGAGAAACGGAGGGAGAAGCACCACAAGCGGCGGGCCGAGACCTCAGTTTCGGCCCCGCCAGCTAAGTGGGCTTCTCCCTCCACTGCTTCTAGGTCTCCTTCTCCTCGGCTCCAATCCCCTTCTTTCTCCCCGGGGCCCGAGGAGGAGGAGAAGACCCGATCTCCATCGAGGTCATCGAGGCGGCATTCCAGGCCTGCCTCGGTGGCCTCTTCGAGATCCACTTTCAGCTTATCAGATGCAGACTTGGACCGGATGATGCGAAGGTTCATCCAGGCCCAGCTGCAGATGGGAGTGCTCTTGCCTCCCCCCCCCCCCCCTCAGGGGGGGAGCTCGACACCTTTTTTCCACCCAATTGCTCCTTCTCCGACCCGCTACCCGGATTCGTAGCACTCTGAGCCGAGCAGCCTTGGAGCCGGGGGTGGGTCGGCGCCGACAGTACTTAGTACTTCGGATCCGACCCTACCCTCGATTCTGTCTGATCCGACCTCTTGGAGCCGTGGTCCGAGCTTCGGATCCGGGGGATTCAGTGTGCCTTCGGCTCCGTCCAGGTCGGAGCACACTGGTCTCTCGGATCCGACGGTCTCGGCGCCGACTCCGATCCCTTCATCGGATCCGAGTGGGAGCCGGCTTTCGATCCATTGAAAGAGTGGCTCTCCCTCGGCATTCGATGTTGTGGAGAGGGCTCTGTTGAGACCATCCGGACCCCCGGTCCTTGCATCGACTCCTCCCTGCACTCCCTCTCTGCTGGGCCAGGCTTCCATCACCCGGCCAAAGGGACAGCCTGTTTTGATGTCACAGATAGTTCCATTGGAACAAGATGTTGCTGGCGAGGCCTCCTCGGACAGTCCCCCCGAGGAAGCTCCCCGCAAGCATAAGTGCAAAAGGAGGCACGTGGACTCCCCTGAGTCCTTAACCGAGGACACGGACTTGGAGGAAGGGGAAGGCTCCCCAAGATCACCTCCTGAGGATGTCTCCTTTGGAGACATCATGGAGATGCTTAAAATCAGAGGTGGGTGGTCTGCCCCCAAGTCTTCCTCTGATGAGTCCGTGTTTCTGGAGGCATTCGAGGCAGGCCCGTCTACCTCCTGGGTGTCCCCTCCAGCCGACCCCCTGGTGAACCTCATTACCACCAGGGCATGGAAGGATCCGAACACCGTGGAGCCAATACCGAAGTGACCAGATAGGATTCTTAGCCCCCCCCCCCTCAGACCGGTCACATTGGAGTAAGGGCCTCCCTGTAGATGCCATGTTGACGGCGGCAGCCACAAAGAGGGAATTGGCTCAGGAGAGTCCCTCAGTCCATCCACCGAGCAGAGAGTCCCGTTTGATGGACCGCTTAGGGAAGCGAGTCTTTAGTTCAGCGACCTTCTCAGTAAGGTCTCTGAACTATATGACACATGTCATCAGGATGCAGCGGGATCTTATCAAAGAATACGCTGCATCCCCCCCTGAGTCCATGTCTGAGGAGGATAAACAATTGTACTCCACCCGAATGGCCACTCTGAGATCTATTTCAAACACCTCCATGCGGCTGTTGTCCCACGCCACAGAGGGAGCCGCTAGGGCTAGTGGAGCAGGCCTAGTCATGAGACGTCAGGCCTGGCTCCGTCATTGCGACTTTACGGAGCCCTTTAAAGCGTCCTTCGACGCCCTTTGATGGTTCTGCCCTTTTTGGCAAAACAGTTCGCGAGACGCTTGTCCAGAGTGAGAAGGACGGGAAGACGTTGTCTGCCATCGGAGTCCGCTTCTCTGCTCCCCAGCGGTTCTTTTCAAGCAACCAAAAGGGTCAGAAGAAGATGTGGTTCCGGAAATCACAACATTCCCAACCAGCTCCGGACAACCAGTCCTACCGTGGCAGAGGTGGACAGGGAGGACGTTGCCCCAGGGGCAGAGGGGCTCCGAGAAATTTTGGGTCCAGAGAACCTTTCTCTGAGCGGCCCGCGCAGCAGCCCTGAGGGGTTGCCCGGCTGCTCCACTCTGGAGGCAGTCGGGGGGCATTTTTCGAAACATCTAGCGGCATGGGAGTCCATCACAACAGACCGCTGGGTGCTTCGCATCATATCCAGAGGATACAAAATACCAATTCTTCATGTCCCCCAATCCAAGAACCTCCCCGATGTACCACCCGATCACAGGGAGGCCGCAGCCGCAGAAATACAGCAGCTGCTAAGAAAAAGAGCCATCCAGCCCGTCCCCCAAGACCAGCTCGGATTAGGGTTCTACTCCAGGTTCTTTTTGGTGCCAAAAAAGACGGGGGATCCGAGACCCATTCTAGACCTTTCCCGCTTGAACCTGTCAGTAACCAAGGAAAAATTCCGAATGGTCACTCTTCAATCTATCCTCTCCCTTTTGAGGGAGAACGATTGGATGTGCTCTATAGACCTCAAGGATGCGTATTACCACATCTTAATGGACAAACGATCCAGGAGGTTCCTTCGCTTCCGGCTGGGAACCAGTCACTACCAGTTCAGGGTCCTTCCCTTTGGCCTCACCACAGCCCCCTGGGTGTTCACCAAAGTGTTAGCAGTGATTGCGGCCCACCTGAGACTCCAGGGAATTCAGGTCTTCCCGTACCTGGACGACTGGCTCCTGACCGCACCAACAAGGCATCTACTTTGCTCGGCCAGAGACTTCTTTCTCCATCTAACCCCACAACTAGGCATTACTATCAATGTCGGCAAATCTCTACTGGCTGCAACACAGATCATAGAGTTCATAGGTGCCAGAATAAACACCAGAGATTTGCGAGCCTTCCTAACTGCCGAGAGAATCAGAAATCTACAACTTCATGTGCGGGCTATCCTTCATTCAGAGGCTTCACCAGAGGAATTGATCCTGAGGGCACTAGGCTCCATGGCGGCAGCGATTACACTCCTTCCATGCGCCCGTTTGAACATGCGAGTCCTGCAATGGACTCTGTTAGTGCAATGGTCCTTCCTATACCTTCCTCTCCACCATCCCATTGCTATCAGCAAGGCTTGCAGAAGGATGCTACTATGGTGGGTCCAACCATCGAACATCCATACGGGCCGTCCCTTTTGCACCTCTCCTCCTATCGCCACGGTGACCACCGATGCTTCCCGCCTCGGGTGGGGGGGGGCATTACTCAGGCAGGACAGTCCAAGGCACGTGGAACGATACAGAGACCTCCCTGCATATCAACGCTCTGGAGATGAGAGCGGTGATGTTGGCATTGCAAGCACTTCAGAGCTTCCTCCCCGCAGGAATGATTGCAATTCACTCGGACAACATGTCAGTGGTCTGGTATATTAACAAACAGGGGGGAACCAGATCTTATCCTCTTTGCCGCAAAGCCATGAGAGTGTGGGAATGGGTGATCTCCACCAACCGCTTTCTGATTGCAACGCACATTCCGGGGAGGACCAACATCCTAGCGGACAAGCTCAACCGCACCCTTCTTACCCCTTACGAGTGGTCTCTCAATCCTCTAGTAGCGAAGCAGATATTCGCAACATGGGGGCAACACTACTGCGATCTTTTTGCATCTCTATCAAACGCCAAATGCGACAATTTCTTTGCTCTAATCCCCCCACCAGGGGAATCTCTAAGAGACGCTCTGGTGCATGCTTGGCCACCCGGTCTACTATATGCCTATCCTCCTCTTCCAATGATGATACAACTCTTACAGAAAGCCTCGCGGTTGGGGAGCAAAATGATTCTCATTGCCCCATTTTGGCCTCGACAAATTTGGTTCCCTTACCTGTGGTCTCACCTTGTGAATCACCCTTGGATTCTAGATCCCATTCCGGATCTCATCTCCCATCCATTGGAATT